>NC_080168.1:3243073-3478073 GCF_950295315.1 Erinaceus europaeus | reverse complement strand
ACAGGGTTGAGTCCTGGCACCACATGGGAAATGCCACCAGAGGCTGCTCAAGTAGGGTCCCCCTGCCTCTTTCCCAACCCCCATGGAAAAGTAGTCCCTGGGTCCCTGAGCCATGAAATCACACAGGCATGGGATCTTGCCTTACAAACAAGCTAAAAGTAGAATAAAAATGAATATGTTACAGCTTCTTAGGGCTCCTTGGTTATTGATATAAGAACCATGAGATTGTCTGCCCTCTACGTTCATTGGTTGTTAGAAGTTGTGAATTAAATTTAGAGGAAATGAGTGAGAATCTCCAAGGAACTGTTCAAGATTGGGCTATAAATAATCTAATTTCACTACAATAAAACTTGATGGGATTTCACATATTCCAAAATCTCTTTCATAAAAATTAAAATAATTATGTCTAATACATGGCAAATATCTGAAACCATCTTGTGGAGTGGCCAACTGCATGATATTTATTGAGACTATTGAAAAGAAACTCTTCCATGCAAGTCAGATTTAAGCCAAATACATACACACACACACACACACACACACACAATCACACACACACACCACTTCAATCAGAAGAACATGAAGAATATTTCCATATCCTTCAGCTTCAGGTAGGTGAGGAACATTGGCGTTGAGTATGTGCGCTTATTATTGGTAGAGAAGCTAATTGATTGAAACGTACTAAGACAGGTTATTCTGCTGATTGTTAGTTGACATGGATAAGCACATAGAGATGTTCATCAACAAGTGAACTACCAGTAGGGCACTATAGTTTAAAACTAGAAACTCTTGGATTCTCTGTACAATCTGTCTTCTAGTTGGGAAGTGTTTTTTTGGGGGGTGATTCTCACCCTCACCCAGAGAGTCCCCATATTCCTACTAGACCAGGCATATTCCAGCAGATGAACACTGAGACTTCTTTAGAGCAGAGCAGACAAGCTACAGTGGCAAAACATCCCTATGGACAAAGCAAAACGGTGTCATTTGTTGCCAGTATCTAATTCCCATAATTACATGAGTTCCGTTATCATGTCACGTGTTTGATACTGACAGTGATAAAATAAAGAGATTAATTGGTGAAGTTTCATGAGTAATTTTGAAGAAAATAAGAGGCTAACTGGAACCAGTTCTGAACAGAAATAAAGTCAGAAAGAAAGCTATCTCATAAAATAATGGATCCTCTCTGCATCACTTCTTTGTGTTTTCCCAAGGAATGATAAGAGCACTCCTGCCATCCAGAAAGAATTCCTGGCTTCATATGAGGCTGAGAAGCAGTGGGTCTACACCTGTTGTTAAGGCATTTCTACAGCTTAAGAAAAAAAGGATGCCATCCATCACCTTTATGCCACAGGAAGCTAATATCCATGCCCCCTCTTTCGGGTACCACATAAATACCCCATTTCTTCATCTGAATTGACCAAGAGTTAGGACAAGTCAATGGAGGCAGGAGTGCTTCTAAGATTCTCGAATCCACTTTCCTATAAAGATAGGATATTCTTATTACATTTTCTTTCTTTTTTAAAAAATATTTATTGATTGTTGAGTATAGAGAGAGAGAGATTGAGAGAGGAAAGGAAGGGAAAGAGGGAAAGAGACAGAAGACATCTGTAGCTCTGCTTCACCACTCATGAAACCTTTCCCCTGCAGGTGAAGATGAGAGGCTTGAAACCAGGTCCTTGTGCACTGTAATGTGAATGCTTCACCAGGTGTACCACCACCTGGACCCAATTATAATTATTTCGTTTACTCTAACAAAATGAACAACTTTTGCATTGTCAGTGCATTCTAGGTTCATTCCCACCAAACTTGGAGTGCTTAATAGTTAACTGCTAATTTGTCATTAAAATCAACTGAACTGTTGATACATTACTATGTTTATTAGACTTCCACTTTCGCTATCTCTTTAAGAGTCTGGACTTCTCCAAGACCAAGTCTTTTTCACATGTTGATAATGTTACACAATATTCACTGTTGTGCTAAGGCATTTTCAATGTCTGTGATACGGCCTGCTCCAAGTGGCAGGGTTGCTCACTACTGCCACCCCAGAGGTCATCAACTTATGAGTTGCTTACATAACCACGGGGGCGAGTCCCTGGTGACACTTAAAGGGAAGTTTGTGGTTTGTGATCAGCTTATCTTAACTCACAGGTGTTAACAATGGAGGGGATGGTGAAGAGGTCAAACCCTCCCTCTATTGTGTCTCAGGCTTATTGCCTTGTGTTCTGGGCTGTCTTCTTCATGAGTTCTACATCTCACCAGCATCCATTCATTTTCCTCCAGGCACAGAGGAAATGCACCATGTGGTTCTTGGTCAACCTGTGGCTTTCTTTGACTCCTGAAAGAGTAGGTAGAGTCTGTACTTCCTGCCACTTCCTTAGTCTTGTCTTTCTGGCATCCCCATGACCCTGCTGATCTGAGTCCCAAGTGCATCTGCAGGCTTCAGAGGAAGCCTCCCTTCCAACCTCATCCATCAATTCCTGACATTGGACAAGCTTTTGAATCATTCTGGCAAAAAGACTGACTCTTGAGGTTATGTCTCAAATGAAGTAATTGGAAAATAAAGAGATATCTAGAGAAAAATGTTAACAGAAACCTAGGTAAAACAACATTTCTGTAGAATTTTCAACTAAAAAATGAAATAAAACATACTGATTTGGAACTGTCTTCTAAATATTTAATCTAATTGGAAACCTTAAATTGGGCTGTGTTTGGCTTTTGTGTTTTTCATTTTCATTTTCCAGGTATCTTCTTTTCTCAAGGCAATGCCTCCTTCTAGCTTCTCTCTTACTTGAGCTCTCAATTTCACTTCAAGTTCTATTTAAACATTTGAAGGCAAATTGAGTGGATTTGGCTGTAAAAAATGCAGGTTACCATTCCTGTTAAAATCTACGTTTCTTTTGGTGATTTACCTGTGTTGTTAGAACTCTGAAGCAGTTACTCGTAGGAGCTCTAGTCATTAATTGCATGGATTTAAAAAAAAAAAAAGTAGTTTCATTTGTCCTGTCAGAGGCCAACGGAAGTCCTTAATTTATCAGGATAATTAAATATACTCTGAAGGAAGCAGTACAAACATTATTTTTAATTCTGGCAGCAAGAATTGATAAAATGTCTATCATTCGTGAGAGAAACATCCCTTTTGATTTATGTACTCTATGGGGTAAAAATAGAAATGACAATAGTAACATAGACTCTGAAATAGTCCACAAGAGAATGTAGTCACTTTAAAGACTTCTCTCCAAAGGTACAGGGAATACCATCAGTCTGTCAAAAGCCACTGGTGATGGTTAAAGATCATAATAAGCCAATGATTTCTAAATGGATTTGCTGGTTTGAAAGTGGTCCTGTGTGAAGAATTGCTAAGATAAAGGAAATATGTTCCATGTTTGCCCTCCCGTATTTCTGTTTGAGGCTGCTCAGACAGTCCTTTCCTTAGCTGGTATTGGTCCTATCAGAATCCACACACATCTTAATGAATATATCTACTAAAGATTTCTTGAAGATTTAATGGATATTAAGCACAGTGCTCATCATCAGAGTACAACAATGACAAAGAAAACCCATGACTACTCCTGTGAGGTCTTGGGTTTAGGGAAACATTCCACAAACTTACAGAGTTACAAAATGTTTCAGAGACAGATAAGCCATACAAAGATAATAGTGGAAAGAAAGTAACCAGGACTGGTGACATCATAGAGGACATTAAGGATATTCCCTTAGATTTAGACCAGATTAGTAAGAGAGAGTCAGCCTTAGAGGAATTTGGGGCTGTGCACCTGGTTGAGCATCCACATTACAGTGTACAAGAACCAGGTTAAAGCTCCAGTCCCCACTTGCAGAAGTGGGTTTCATAAGCAGTAAAACAGTGCTGCAGGTGTGTCTCTTTCTCCTTTCTCTGCTTTCGCTATCAATTTCTATCTGTCTCTACCAAAATAAATAAATATTTTAAAGGGATAAGGATTCAAGTACTGATGAATCTTTAAAAAGTCCTTTTTTCCCTTCTAGTCTATTGATTAATCTTTTATGTATAGATTATAGTCTCTAAAAATCGTGTGTTTTTTTTTAATTTAGCCTTTCATTGTAAACAGAAGAATTTGAGAGAAACATTTCTGCAACGGGATTACAACAGATGATAGCTCTGAATTAGGAGAGGGGGAAGAGTATTATGTTACATGAGATGAGTTCATAAACAGAAGGACCAATACACACAGTTTCACTGTAAGCTGAACTTAAGAAAAAAAAAATAAAAAAGGGCAAATATCAAATGAAATTTGAACTAGGTAGGATATACTACACCAAAGCATAACAGCTCTGGGGAGGGAGATGTGAGGAGGGTGTAGAAAGGGTTTTGGGGTATTGATATAGCCATATGTCAAGCAACTATACTATAAACAATAAACCCCCAATAATATGAAAAAGAAAGGATAAAGTAATAATAATAATAAAGGATGGAAACTAGCATGGTAGATGGTGGGAATGGAAGAGAGTGGTCGAGATCAGCGTAGAAAGGTAGACTCAATAGAAGATTCTTGGAGTGATATGACAAAATGTGCATGTTTATGAGAAAACTACTTTCTGTGGGGCAACAGAGAAAACAGGAAGTCCAACCAGAAAGTAATTGCAGGATTTAGATAAGAGGTGATGATGACTTGGACAGAAATTTTAGCAAAGATGGAGAGAAATGGACAGAGAGGTGAGACAGAAGTTGGTGGCTGAGCTGGAAATATGGAGTGGTGGATGAAATATAGGGTGGCTGATGGAATGAAAGAGAGGAAGAACTCACTTTCTAGCTTTTGACTATGAGAATTTAGTAGATTATACTCCTGGTGACTTTCAGAATATTTACATATAGACTATCACAGTAGAACCAGACAGAACTTCCTTAGGATTCAAACAACACAAAGACAAAATATTTGGGCTCGAAGGATATCAGACTTATTGTGTGTCTGTTTAATGATTAGCTTTGTGGTTCCTACTAAGTGGTACCTATTTACTATAATGTATTTTCTCAACACAATTAATGATTTTTGTATTATATGTATACGCTTGGATAAGATGGTGATTAATATGTCATCTATAGGTGTTAAAGATCAAACTTGATTCTTCCGAGTAAAGTTTCTTGAGTGAAAAGAATATAGTGCCTGACTTTTTGCCAAGGTGAGTTAGGTTTTCTCTAGAATCCTTTCCTCCTTTTATAGGTCAAGAGAAAGCCACATGGAACTTATGCCAAACATTGATTCTTATCCAAGGTTAACATATTTTGAGTTCAATAAAGAGATTTCTCCTTGAGGTTTCACTTAAAAAGAAAATGTTTTATTGTGTAATGGGGTAAATTAATGCCCTATAAATGCAGTGTGCCTCCGTGATGTATGGAGTATTTTAGTTTTTATACACTTAGCAAGGCATTTATCCTATTATCACATAATCACTTCCAGCCTAAATAAAGAATCTGGAGCTTAATGCACAATGAATCCTATCTTTTAGCAGCTTTATTGCTATATCAGTTATTCATTTAAATTTGTGTCATTTTTAGTTAACAAGAAAGATATCTTAAAGATTTGTTTGTGTTAGATTATATTGAATATCCTGTATGTTGGATTATTTAACATTATAAGAATAAGCTGTAATATTATTATTACAATCTCAACATCTTTATAAGTGTGTTTAATCCTCCAACATCCAAAAGTGCCCTAGAACATAAATACAAGAGACTCATTTAACTTTCACGTGATAAAACAGTCCGAGTCAAAGAAACGGTGAGGCTCCAGCTAGTTAATGACCCCATAGCTTACACTCTGCTTTAGCACAGGACACCTTTGTAAGTGTGGGGAAGATGAATTACAATACACTTAGCAAGGACTTAGGACTTCTTGATAAAGACTCAGAGATATTCCAAGTAGATCCAATCCTTCTTGTCTTTGTACACTTTCTTGAAATGGACTGTAGGGTTCTTTGCCCTTAATTTCATTTCCCCTTGATTCTCTGCCTCCTGGTTAAAGTAATAGCAATGATTCCCAATTAACCCCGTCCTTGCCAGATTCTGTAAAGTCATTTCCTTATGGAATCTTCATTCACTAATGACTTCACTATGTTTTCTGCTTGCTGCAAGTGTGACTCTCAGGGTTTCAGAACAATGTTTATTTTAAAATAAGAAAGGAATCACAAGTCTAAAAGGAGTGGAGAGGAGTGTGAAGGAATATGTATGGATGGTTACACTGATGCTTCCTCACAGATAGCTTGAGAGACCCCAGAGTAGGGAGCAGGCAAATAAGAGATGCATGAATACAGTTAGTGGGAAACTTTTTGTTTTAGGAAGCGAATACCATGGAGGTGAACAGATCCCAAGGGAAGAGGTAAATGTCATCCAAATTATGTCAGTAATTGGTTGATTGTCATAAAAGTTAGGACACAATTTTGCATTTTAAAAAAAACAGAAAAAGGGTTAGTTAGCATAGTGGTTATGCAAACAGACTCTCATGCCTGAGGCTCTAACTTCCCAGGTTCAACCCCCCAATACCACCATAAGTCAGAGCTGAGAGCTAAGTCGAATGCTCTGCTAAAAAAAAAAAAAAAAAAAAAAAGTACAGAAAAATATTTCACAACTTTTCTGATAGGCCAATAGAAACCTATATTAACTGGCATTGATGTTTATATCCCAGCAAGTTCCAGAAGCAGCAGGATGTACGTCCACAAGCAAGACAAAGTCATAACTGAATAAGATACTGGTCCTGCTATAGTTGGAAATAAATGAATGTCATTTCAGCAGCCACCATGCAGAAACCTTATAGAACTGCTGACTGTTGATTCAGAAGCCACTGGAAGTCCCCATGGTGGCTGCCTTTTCCCTTATGCATTTATTTTTTTTCTTTTTTAGGGGTGTGTGCGGTGGGGTGGAGGTCACTCCTTAAGTACTACTCATTCAGATACAAGCCCAGGGAAAGGAGTTGTTAAGTTGTGACCCTAAAGCCAGAGTGTAGGGACAGGAGATACATCACCCAGTAGAGCTCACACTTCACCAAGTGTGGGGAACCCAGACTGGGGACCTTGGGCCCTGCAGTAGGGGAGCACCATGCAAAGGGGAAGAATTGCAAGCAGCAGAGTGGTACTGTGATTAACTCTTCTTTTCTCTCACCTCTCTTGCCTACTCTATCTCACTGTCTCTGCTTGGAAAAAAGAAAACAAACAAAAAAACAAAAATTAGGCCAGGTGGGAAAGGTGGAATTATATAGATAAGAAACCCAGCAAATTCCTGGAGCAAAGAAAAACAAAAAATGAAACCCAAGTTTATAATTTGTTGACATAGTTAAAATGAATTAAAATTTAGGTTGAAATATAGTTTACATTTCATTGATACATAACCTATAACAAGCAGGTCCTCTAAAGTAGTTAGTCACCAAAACTTCTAGTATGAACACAACCAGGCCCAATTCCCAAAGGGATTCCCAAAATTATCCAAAAGGAGAGTGTGTTAAGTAGCCAGTGGAATCAACTTTCCCAGAAGAAAATCAGCTTCCAGTCTTCAAGTCTTGCCATAGTAACCCAGGCTCAGGGGCATCTTGGAGCATCGTTGATTCCTGATTCTTTATTCCCTACAACTTCTAATCAGTTACAGGATTCTACCAACTTTCCCTTTAACTTATTTCTCTCATTTGTTCTCATTTCTGTCTCAAGTGAATTAATTTATCTTCCCACTTCCTCAGCCTTTAACTGGGAAAATGACCTGAGCTCCCCAAGTTTAGTCTAAGCGACCTCCTATCTGATTATTTCATAGCCTCAGACCCAATCATTAGTTTAGATCAAAGCAAAACCCTTTTCCAAACCCAAAATGTTCTTCTCAGAATGGTTCTTGTTATCATAATGAAACTTGAACGTCTGGGCTTGACTACACCCAAGGTTTCCACTCTTATCACCACCTCCCCTTCAAATAAGATCTCCGTGTCCTCATCCCACCGGGGCATGAACTTGCTGTCTCTGGGACACATTTTTCTTAATTTTACTTCATTTCCTAGTTCTTGTTGAACATTCCCCTGGGAACTTTTTCTTTCTTCTGTCTAAAAAAAAAAAAAAATCTTATTCTTAAATTTTTTAGAATTCTACCTACCCTAGGTATTTTCTCGTCATTCTGCTCCTCTGGCTATTTCTTTTTTTATTTCACATCCCTCGTTTTCCTCCTTATTTTTCCTTCCTTCCTTCCTTCCTTCCTTCCTTCCTTCCTTCCTTCCTTCCTTCCTTCTTTCCTTCCTTCCTTTTGTTCTTTTTTTTAAATTGTGTATAGGTTGAGGGATGAGAGAAAGAAAGAAAAAATGGAAACAGCTGCAGTATAACTTCACAACTTGTGAATATCCTCCCCCTTCAGCAGGGAGATGTGGCTTGAACCTGGGTCCTTGCACAGGCTAAGATGTACTCAACCAGGTGCAGTACCACCTGACACCAACACCCCTCTCTTTGTAATCCCCTAATGCCCACGTATTAATCCAGATATTGCATCCCTGTCTGCTTAGCAGCTTCCTAACTTTAGCACTAGAGAACCACATTTCAAGAAACTCTTTAGTTCCAGTGCTATATTTTGTCTGGGAATCTCTGGACAACAGTTTTACAACAAATTTTAAATGAAGGGAATCCACACCATTCTAAATTGTTAGTTTACGTCAAGCTTTCATTCATGAAATATGTCTAAAGGCCCAGCTCCTCAGAATGTTGAGAGCTGTGTTTTCACACTCATCATACACACCTTCACCCAATCCACACTTACATTCTCAATGATTTAAGACATGAATGAACCCTTTCGGAAGTATTCCATTTCTCTGCTCTGAAAGTCTTCCTCCTAATAGTTTAGACTGTCATAGGATGAATTAGGGAGCTAGGGAGTTAGTCATTACTAACTACTTCTCTTTTTCAGGACTCCCAGAAAGAAATTTGCAACTCATTGTCTGAAGTTAGTCTTTGTCGGAAAATTCTAGAGTATTTTGGAAGTTCTAAAATGAACTTGCAAAGTCCTTTTGGTGGAATATTTTTCTAGTTCCTCTGGACCAAAAAGGTTACCTGTTATCTGCATTTATTTTTTTTAAGGTTTAAGGGAGGACTTGGGAGTATGTTGGGAAGCTTATTCAAGCAATAGGAACAGTAACATTCAGCAGGGTGTCTTCTCAGAATCAAGAGAAGGCTGCACCCTGACTTTACAGAAGATTCTGTTACATGCCCCACATCTTCCCCTATACCACTGAAAATTTCTATAACCAATCTATTATTTAAAACAAACAAACAAAATAATCTGTCCCTAATAGATCCTGAACTGGAACTGGCACACTGCACCAAAGTATAAGACTTTGCGGTGGATGGGGTGGGGAGGGGTGGTGGGGAGAATACAGGTCCAAAAGGGGTGACAGAGGACCTAGTGGGGGTTTTATTGTTATATGGAAAACTGGGAAATGTTATGCATGTACCAACTATTGTATTTACTGTTGACTGTAAAATATTAATTCCCCAATAAAGAAATTTAAATAAAATCTGTCTCTAATACAGAAGCTTTAGAGTAAGTAATATTTCACAATTGAAAAACTCATCTTAGCTTGCAGATGGAATCATTTAGAGTAAATGTCTCCTCTGGAATATAGAGAAAGGCTTTTTTGCTTTGAGTAACTGGTCTACTTTTTAATCAGTTTGGAAGTCCCTGGTGACACCAAAAGCTTTTAATAAAAAAAAGAAAAAAAAAGTCATCTATCTGTATGGGCTTAGAATAGAGATGAAACTATATTGGTGCTTTAATATATAAAATCTTAGGTGGGGCTAGATGCTGGTATATCTAGTTGAGCACACACATTATAGTATGAAAGGACCAGGGTTCAAGCCCCCAGAGCCCCTTTCTAATGGGGAAGCTTCAGGAGTGGTGAAACAATGCTGCAGGTGTCTCTCTGTATTTCTTCCTGCGCCTCAACTTCTCTGTTTCTAGCCAAAATAAATAAATAAAATATAAAACATTATTTACAAAAGATCTTAGGTGTAAAAAAAATGTTGAAGGATAAGTAAGATACAGACACAAACTGAGAGCTAAATGTAAAAGCTCAAAGTATTCCAGGGATAGCAAGCTCTAAAATGACCCAAGTGCATATGTTTAAAATTTATTATTGGGGCCGATGGTGGCGTACCTGGCTAAGCGCATGTACTACAATGCACAAGGACCCTGGTTCGAGCCCCTGGTCCAGGGCGAAAACTTTTTGAGTGGTGAAGCAGGGCTGCAGGTGTCTCTCTGTCTCTCTCCCTCTCTATCACCCCCTTCCCTCTTGATTTCTGGCTGCCTCTATCCAATAACTAAATATAATAAAAATTTTAAAATATATTATGTTATTAATATAAATGATGATTAATTTAATGATTAATATTTTACCTTTCCCCCTTCCCTAAACAAACAAACAGACACAAAATTCAGATGTCAATGTCAAGCTTCTAAACTTGCCCAGATGAACACAATAGACCAATGGAAGGCATGATCTGCAACCTTCTTAAAGCTAACAAAAAAACACTGCAGGGGAAGGTCTCCTAGCCACAGAGTAAAGTAAACACTAGGTTGTAATCTAATTAGCAAATGATAATAGAAACCAATGGAAACAGACCACATGTCCAAGAACTACAATTCCCTTGGGGAAAAAATGACTGATTGCCTGGAGACAGGAAACAGATAGGGGAAAGCATGCTTTTGCCTTTGACCTGAAACATAGATCAGAGCTTCCAACACAAGTAAAACCATTTGTGAAAAATCTAATGCTTTGCATTCCAGCCATCTGTCATTTGCAGCCAAGTCAGAAGAAGCCCTCCAACAAAACACCAGTGACTCTTGCTGTGAAGTCTCTGATTTCTCTAGGGAACACAGCTAGATGCAATACTGTGCCCGTAAAGTTTTAGCTTTTTCTCAATTCAAAAAAAAAAAAAAATGTAGAAGTCATTTCACAAGTCCTACCCATCGCACCCCAACAGATACCTGAGGACACAGAAAACTCGACACTTGAAAGAAGTGTGATTTGCCTGCTCAGAGTTGAGCAGTTTGCTCCTTAGAAACCCACCACTGTGGGGAGTTGGTTGGTAGTGCAGCGGGTTAAGCGCAGGTGGCGCAAAGTACAAGGACCAACAATAAGGATCCCGGTTCGAGCCCCCGGCTCCCCACCTGCAGGGGAGTTGCTTCACAGGTGCAGGCGTCTCTTTCTCTCCCCCTCTGTCTTCCCCTCCTCTCTCCATTTCTCTCTATCTTATCCAGGATCAATAACAACAAAAATAACTACACTAAAACAACAAGGGTTACGAAAGGAAATAAATAAATAAATATTTTTAAAAATGTTTTTTTAAAAAAAAGAAACTGACCACTGTGGGGAGTCAAGTCCCCAGCTCCCCACCTCTCTCTGTCCTATCCAACAACAACGACTATGACAACAACAATAACTACAACAATTTAACAACAAAAGGGAATAAATAAATAAATATAAAAAATTTAAAAAGGAAAGAAAAGAAAAAAATGTCTCCACTGTGGTGTGTCCTGTATACACACTTTTACCCAGTGGGGGATCTGCTTTCAGATAGGACATGGGCAGAAGGGCCAGCTCTACTTGTTGGGAAGAAAAGGCTGGAAACTGCCTTATACACCGACCAATGGGAACATAACTTGAACATAGCTTAATTCACTTTACTATGAGGACAAAAATACCTTTTCTTCTCTTACATGGAAATTTTCTTTGGATTGTCTTTATACTGTGCTTTGAATTTTTCCAAATATACATATTAGTCTCCAAATTCCAGTAGATTTTCTTACCAAGTCTCATAGAACTCACAAAATCATGTACTTTCATAACTGCTTTAAAATAGCACAGTTTAAATGTTTATGAATCCTGTCCACTAAAAGATCTCCCTGACTTCTACTATATCAGCATTCCCTTTGCCTCTATTTTCTCTGTGTGCATTTTATCACATGGACAAGATAAATTTTATATACTAAAAGAAAAATAAATAAATAAGCTCACATTAGATTGTGGAATGTTAACACTGGATGAATCTCTGTGTATATATATTCATAGTTCACAGGTCACAATTAACTAAGTAATTGATTTTTTTTTTTTTGCCTCCAGGGTTATTGCTGGGCCTCAGTGCCTGTTCCACAAATCCACTGCTCCTGGAGGCTATTTTTTCCCATTCTGTTGCCCTGGTTATTTATCATTGTTGTTATTGTTATTGTTGTTGTTATTGATGTATTTGTTGTTGGATAGGACAGAGAAATTGAGAGAGGATTGTTGGCCTTGTTGCCCTTGTTGTTTATCATTGTTGTTGTTGTTGTTATTGTTGTTGTTATTGATGTATTTGTTGTTGGATAGGACAGAGAGAAATGGAGAGAGGAGGGGAGGCAGAGGGGGAGAGAAAAATAGACACCTGCAGACCTGCTTCACTGCCTGTGATGCAGCTCCTCCTCTCAGTTGGGGAGCTGGGGTTTGAACCGGGATCTTTACAGTGGTACTTGTGCAATTAATCTACTGAGCTACTGCCAGCTGACCCCCCTTTTAATTTTGTTATGACTATTTATTGGATAGAGACAGCCAAGAATCAAGAGGGGACAGGGAGATAGAGAGGAAGAAAGACAGAAAGACACCTGCAGATTTGTGTCACCGCTTGTGAATTTTTCTCCCTGCAGGTGGGGCCCCAGGGGCTTGAACCCTGGTCCTTGTGCACTCAACCCAGTGAGCCACATCTCACCCCCTAATTAACTATTTTTTTTAGAGTCAGGGTCTCATTCATGCAGTATTTTACAGTTCCAGGCTACCTTTTCATTCAGAAAGAGTGAAAGACACTTAAGAATGAGAATTTCTTCTGAAATTGTAACACAGCCCATGTGGTAAAAATGTCCTAACTTGGGTGATAGCCATGGCAAGGCATGCATACTGCTCAGTGAGCTATCTCTCCAACACTAGAAACATGCTCCTGTAGCAAAATCTGAATGGTCTGGCACATTTTCCATGGTCAGAAAAGTAAAACTGAAATGTCTCCATGATGTAGGACAGCTCCATGCTGTGACTTCTCTTCGCTTCTGCCTCTACTTTTCTGCCTTTATGTTGCTACAGGAATTAACAAGTGCCCTGGGATATTGAAACTGTGTATATATATGAAGCTAAACCAAAAAGAAAAAAAAAAAAAAAGAAAAGGAAAAGAATGGATGATCATTCAAGGTTAAAATGATTCTTCAATATGTATATATTTCTGTAAAAACACCCCCTCCTTTTAAATGTTCCTTCAGTTACTTCTCATTACCTCAGGTTAGCAATTCTCACAAATTAATGTTGACTACATGTGATTATAATACTTCAGAACCATATACAATCTAAATTTAGCTTAGAATGTGGGTTAAAGTCAGACTTCTCCAGAGACAGAATACTCACACTCTGCAATACACTGATTCTCTGAGAGTTGCTCTTCCTAGGAAGAGAAATTAATTAAGGGCATGTAAACAAATGTGGTCTTTTATGCTTATCTCTCCAATATGTACAGTGCCTACACTTAGACATCATCTAAATGTTCCCAATTAGGGAAATGTTCAAATAAATTAACTCAGTGTCATTTAGTGGAGCATTATGCCATCATTAAAATGATATTTATCAAGGATCTGTAATTAAATGAGGAATGACTTAAAATGCTGGTGAAAATTAAGCAAGGTAGAAAAACTGCGTATTATGATTTAAACTCTAAAAAGTCAGAGAAGAAAAAGACTAGACAAAAGGATTACCGATGTTAACAGTAAAGGCTAGGAGATAACTTATCCTGTGGGGGATGCTTCTTACCATCCATGAAGACCCAGGTTTGAGCCCCCAAGCCACTGACTCTTTGAAAATCTAGGTAGTTATATAGAAACTGTATTTAGAACCTGTGAAAATATCATATATGAGAAAGGCCACAGTGAACCCATATCTATGACCTTAAGAGAAACATGGCAGCTTCCAGTGGAGGCCTCGGGGACCCAGTATTTTATGGAACTCTGATAGTGGGAATGGTGTGGAATTGTATCCTGTTATCTTTTTTTTTTGTAAATAAATATTAGATCATTAATTTTAAAAAAGAAAGGAAAGAAACAACAAATGTTGGGCAGGGTTCTAAGAAAAAGGCGTACTTATGCAATACTTGTGGGAATTTAAGTTGGTCTAACTCTTCTGAAAATTGGTCTGGGGATACAGGAAAAGCACTAGTCATGGACCTACACTAGGGCCCAGAAGTTGCTTTCGTGAAGATCTAAGCAAAGCAAACAAAACACCTATAAAATGAGATCTGTGTATGCCTATGTTTATAGCGGCACAATTTCTAATAACCAAAACATGTCTGCAAATCAGAATCATCTGATTTTATTTATTATTATTTTATTAGTCATTGATTTCTGTTTATTTTGCCACAAAGGTTGTAAGTGGTAAATTGGTGCTTACACAATGACTTCACCATTACTAGTAAAATATACTGAGACATCAAACAAGTGAATGATATCAATCATCTAAAATAACTGATAGAGATTAACAGCAACAACAACAGTCACAACAACAAAGGGGGGAGGGGCAAATAACTAATAGAGAGTTTACTAAAGAGATACATATGGACCACAGACGTAAGGAGAAATGTGCCACTATGCTGACATTTCGTATCACATCTGTAAGATAGATGTTCACAGGTTGATCCATACTCCCAGCCTGCCTCTCTCTTTCCCTAGTGGGGCAGGGCTCTGGGGAAGGCTGGTCAGCATCATGGTAGCATCTGGAACCTGGTGGCTGAAAAAAGAGTTAATATATAAAGCCAGACAAATTGTTGACTAATCATGAACCTAAAGGACTAATCATGAGCCTCTATGTTCCACCTAAGGAAGATGGGTCCTGATACTGGGGCAGCCTGGAATGTTCCTACTCATGACCACAGAATGTGAGCTCAGATCTACAGGGATGCAGAGGTCACATAGGCTCCTAAGCTGAATATGGGCCCCAGATCACATCAAATCAATGGGGTTTACAGTCAACCATATTTATACACCTTTCCCATATTTGGGAGCTACTCTCTTCCCTGATCCAGCTTTCTGATCCTTTTTCCACCCATGACATCATCTCTCCAGTTAATAATTTGGATCCACCTCATATCAGATGTCAGGCTCAGAAAAAAAATATATATATAGTCATGGACCATTTGGAACATAACTCAAATAGACCTACTAATTATCTACAAAATGGAGACCCCCCAACTCATTATTGGATAGCTTTATTTCTATATGGAATCTAGAGAACTGATACAGATGAACTTGAAAAAAAGAAAATAGAATCAAACTTTATATAAGACTTGTGAGAACTATGGTGGTTTTCATTGAGAAGATGGAAATGTAGGGGAATAGAAAGTTTGTGGTGGAAATAAAGACTGTAATATTACAGTTTTGTAACCTACTGTTAGTCACATTAAAAAATGGGAAAAATGGAGGGGAGAAGAGAGTAGAAACATCAGAAGTAAAGATGATATATCTATTTCAAATATATACCTGCTGACTATTATGTATTCAGTCATTTTTTTCTTTTGAAGTATTAATTTTATATTTATTTACTTATTTATTTTTTAAAAAGGAGAAATACAGAGAAAGGGAGATGATAGACAGATAGATGGATAGGTAGATAGATAGGCAGATAGATATAGATAAATACACGACAGATAGATATAGAGAGAGACTAGATCACTCATCAGCTTGGTTTACAGTGGTTCTGGGGAAAGATTAGACCTGGGATTTCTGGTACCTCACATATAATTGTCTTTTTGCAGAACCATGATTCCATCTTCCCACACCCCTCAAATTAAGTTATTTCAGTACTAAATACATATATGATATAATCCTTACTTTTTCATATACTCAATTTTGTCATTATTTATGAGTAACAAGATTTTCCCTTTTTTTTTAAAAAAAAAAAGAAAACTTCTGTTCACCTTTTAATTTATTTTGCTAAGTTCAGGGCCAGTGAAATAGTTCATTTGGATAGGTAGCTACTGTGCAAAGTGTACAACACAGATTTGAGCCCAGCCCCCACCACACTGAAGGAAGATGCAGCACTGCGGTGTTTCTCCGTTTCTCTCTCTCTCTCCTCTTCCTCCTCCTCCCCCTCCTTTCTTTGTCAGAAAAGGAAAAAGAAAAGGAATAAAAATCAATGAAAAGAAAAGAAAGAAGAGGAAAGTTCATTATATAGGGAAACATGTGACTTGAACGGCCTGAAGGCCCAATCTCTGGCTAGGAAGCTAAGGTGCAACAGACCTTTACCTGTTTTCGTACCACCTAGTAAATCACGCTCTGTCAATGCAACTTTGTTCTTAGGGTCTCTTCTCTAGAATATTGATGTGTCCAAAAGACAATACATCCATTACTGTGCTGGTTCATTTGGTAGTTTAACAAAACAAACTATAGACCTCTTAGAACTCATCCTTACCCTTCTGGAAAATTGCATCTATTTCAGTAGCTACAGCTGTCCTCTGTCTTTGTAACTCTTGTTGGCATTCAGCAAGGCGGCCATATTGTAGCTGCAAGCTATTACAACAACACACTGACTGCCAGATTTACAACTGTGTGCTTGTCATTTCCAGATGTAGTTTTACTAAGACGGTTGTGCAGGAAACATTGTGAGAAGCAGCTGATTTCCAGTAAAATATGCCTATAAACACGATGGTTTCTGGCAAGGGGTGGGGGACAGGTTTCTACCCAGATGACTAAGAAAATATAGTCTATTCTTTGTTCATATCTACCTTGAGGATTTAATTGTGATCTACAGGTTTGGTTTGGCTTTCTTTCACTTTCTGACATTAGAACAACCTATCTAGATCCCCATGTTCAATAAATAGTGTGCACACTGACATATATTGTCTGCCTATTGTTCTACTAACAGTTTAGCAATTTTTCCAACAGAAACTTAGTCTTAAGTACAAAAATAATCACTGTGAATATTTTGGAACATCTACAAGTGTCTGAGCAGCACTTGGACAGGTTAATTTGAAAGCAGAAAGCAAGACTTCCTGGGGGAAGTCATAGACTCATGAGTTCATGAATATTTCTTCTCAACCCATTGAACACCCTGTCGTATTCTTCCCTTAACACAAGCCTGCATGATTCAACAGGCATGTTTTGGCAGGAAACAAATGAGTACAGATGGGTGTGGGTGGCAGTTTCTTATTGTCCAAATTGGGTCCACCTTCATCCCTGGCTGCATCTAGACAGTTACCGACTCAAGACAGAAACTGGTTATGCCAGACCCACCCCTTAGCAAAGTTGAGAAGGGAATACAATCTTTTCCTGATTGCGTGCCTGTTACTCTCATTTCTCTTTGAAACCTACTTCTGTTCATTTGGGATTGACTCCAGTGACTCCAGTCTTCCTTGTATAGCAGTGTTCTCCATCCATTAGTATATCAAATTTAGTAACCCCAAGCTATATTTTCACCCTTCTCTCCTTCAGAATTTCCTCAGCTGTCTATCCATGCATCTATATTTCCACCCACCCATCCATATATATATATATATATATATATCCCTATTAATGAAAGTAATAAATGCTAATTGTATTGATGACATAGGAATAGGATTACACAGAATGAAATGCACAGGCATGACTCAAATAATTCATAATAATTCTCAATAATTCATTCAATTCATTGCCTTAATGGTTTGCTGTTGTTATAACCAGTTTCATTTCTCTGGATGAGAGAAATAGAGAGAGACAGAGATACCACATCTCCAAAGCTTCTGCTGAGGCCATGAGAACTGGAGCTTGAACTCAGGCTTCATGCAGTCAGGAATGTCTGGACCCAGGTGAGCTATCTTGCTGGCCTTCATTACCTTACATGTATAAATTGAAAATGTCTCTTTAAATGTTATTAGTAATTTAATAATGGCTTACAAGATTATTTGAGTATCCTTCCACACCATACCCACTACCAAATTTCTGTTCAACTCTCCCTCCCCTATAAAAGCTACCACTGCAGTTGTCACAAAGTCTAAAATTAGACAATATGACCTCTTCCTCCTCCTTTTCCTTCCTTCTCCTCCTCCTCCTCCTTCAAGCTCATGTGTTTGAATATTCATATAGTGTGAAACTGTTCAGTAGTTGTCAAACACTTTCTCACTGCTGAAGCATGTGCCTATAGAATGATCTTGTGATTGAGACATGAGAATGAGCAGGTAACATAAAAAATATAAAATTCTAGGTTGTTCTGCCAGCACAGACAGACATATATTTATTGCTATCGTTTCATGTGTTTTCTGTAGTTATAAAGATGCCATTAATGAAAATGGGGGAAGGACTACTACCTTAATCTAGATAAATAAATAAACCAGTTTATGACTATGACACATATGTGATCAAATAGATTGGAATGTCTTCTGAAATGCTTCCTATCACAGATGAGCGGTCCATAAAGTTGTTTGTCAGTGAACCCTGGATTCAGTCTTGGAGTACAGTCCAATTTCAATGCTCTTTGGTGATCCAGGATGGTGTTCCACAGAGACAAGGAGCCAAGGTCTGTAGAAGAAGCACACAAAAGTGGCGGGTCAGGGTAAGCATCCTCCGTGGTAGGGTGGGTTCCAGCCGTTAGTGAGTAGCCGCAATCTCTAGGATGTGACTAAGCAGCTCGGTGCCACGTAAACTCACCAAGAGTTATCAGCAAGATAACTAAGGAATGGGTTAGAACTCAAAGTGAAGGAAGTCAGGAGCTGGGCGGTAGCACCGTGGGTTAAGCACACATGACACGAAGCGTAAGGGCTGGCTTAAGGATCCCGGTTCGAGCCCCGGGCTCCCCACCTTCAGGAGGTCGCTCCGTAAGTGGTGAAGTAGGCCTGCAGGTGTCTATCTTTCTCTCCTCCTCTCTGTCTTCTTCTCCTCTCTCCATTTCACTCTGTCCTATCCAACAACGACAACAGCTGTGACAACAATAACAACTACAACAAGCACAACAACAAGGGCAGCAAAATGGGGAAAATAGCCTCCAGGAGCAGTGGATTCCTAGTGCAGGCAACCGAGCCCCGGCAATAACCCTGGAGGCAAAAAGAAAAAAAAATGAAAAAAGAAAAAAAAAATGAAGGAAGTCAAGTAGACACACGTAGTCCCAGTATTATACTAGCAGAGAAGTTCCCAAAGATAGTTTTAATTAATTTTAAAAAAATGAAGTGTGATATGGTGAACTTAATATTTCCATAGTGTGCATGGAGGGGTCCAGGTCAAAGCTCTGTGTAACTTACTGTGTGGCTCTCACAGGGAAACCTCCCTGCTGTGTGCTGCCCATCAGCTTCAGAGGAAAAACCTCCCTATGAGGTTTTAAAGGACATTGTTTTATAGGACATCACTGTCTCTGACCTTCTCCCAGACTAGATTGGAGAGTGAGAGAATTGTCTCAGTCCATAAGACAAATAATTATATAATTGAGGAAAGGATCCAAATTCATGGGGGAGTTTGCCAAAATTACATATATATATATATAGTGTGTGTGTGTGTGTGTGTGTGTGTGTGTGTGTGTGTGTGTCTCCAGTAAATGTGTTCAGTTTCCTGTTCCAGGTCATCCCCTGAATGGTTCCAAAGTTCCCTGTTCCACAGAGTTTTTGCTTTTCTCCCTCCCCTCCTTCTGAGGCTTGTGGGGGCCTGGCCTCCTGAACTGCAAAGCCGGCTTCCTGCCTCCTCCAGGCGTACCTGTTTATTTATTTTTTTTCAAGCTAGAGTCTAATTTTTCATGTCGCCATCTCTAGCTTCTTCTTGGTTAACAGTTTCCAAGCAATGGGACAGCAATGCAGAGCACAGGAAGATGAACCAATCAGCTTTGGAACTCAGAGCGCTGTTTTCAAGGCTTTGCTGAAGAAAAAGAATATCCATCTGGCAGAACTAATGAAATAAGAAGCATTACTATTAGACTTTTCATTTGCATTTCATAAGCCTCTAAAGTAAACTGAGGCAAATATACTGACTAGAGTTGGCAGTTACTATGGAGGCTTTACTGCCCTGTGGATTGCAGAGTGATTGACAGTGACATATCATAGTCAACATCATGGAAACTGAGCTTTGTCATTGGTTAATGGTAAGATGCTCTTCCCAAAACTAGGGAAGGAGTCAGTTATTTAGCAGACAATGCATAAACAACTTCTTTGTTTCTTCTCTTTTCCTAGAGCCAGATTCTCATTCAGGGAGCTTATGCCTGTATAGCTTAGTTATAAAACAGTGAATGATTCCAGAAGGGAAGGGTCATTAGGTCAGCATAAAGTCATAGAGGGGAGAAGGACAATGCCAGATGTAAATAAACAAATAAATAAATAAATCTAACCCACAGGTGCACTCTACAGTTGTTTCAACCAAGATTGCCTTCAGGATGTCAAAGCGAAAGGCTCATTATGAGTTATCTGCATGGACACAGGTAGGAGGAAAACAGAAAGGTGCATAAAAGGAAGGGAGGGAGGGAACCTAATGGGAGGATGAGGAAAGGGACAAACAAATGATGATTATGTTTTAAATATGTGGAGAAAAAAATACAACACAATTTGCAAGCTTTATTTTCATGTGTTCATGCTATTATTACACCACACAGGAGAGGTATTCAAAGCCTCCTAGTGAGTGGTTAGTTCACCTTAATGCATACAAATAAAATATCTCTTTCTCATAAAGAGGTGGAACATTTTATTAACTAGCATTTGGAGGGTGTTATTATTATTTTTTTATGACTAAGGTTTTATGGTCCTTATTTTCCTGGGAGACAGGAGAAGCAGTGACAAATGGTGCAGAGACTTGCCTTCTCTATTTACATGTCTCAAAAACAAGGCCAGGGCTCATGGGTGAGAAGCATAATAAGCTAAATTCTGGCTTTATCTATAAAGCTTAGAGGTCAATATGCTTTGCAGACCTGCCCCCTCTATTGTGATTAAAATAGCTCCAATTAACACAGGGACCTGTCTGAATCCATGACAACATTTGGTCACCGCAGGTCCTTAGAATTATAGAATTTGCACAAATCCTTAATGTAGTGCCAGTGCAAATGAAGTGCTATGCATAAAAATCAGTTATTAAAGATGACTTTGACAGAGTAGCAGAACTACCAAGAAAAAGTAGGACAAGAACTGAAAAATTCTCAAGTATTTTTTTTTTCTTTTTTAGAAAACAAAATAATGGATATATACCAAGAGTAAATTTGAAGATACTAGACTCTGGGACTTGAAGAATAGTTCATCTGGTAGAACACTTACTTTTCACTGGCTATGGCCTAGGCTTTTATTCCATCTCTGTATAGGAGTGCTCTGGTTCTGTTAGATATCTTATTTTCTCTTCATTTCTGTCTCTTCATTTGAATGAAGAATAGCCATGGAACAATGAGACTCACTAGTCCTTAGTAAAAAAATATAAATAAATAAATAAATAAATAATTTTGATAGTCACTTGAAATTCATCAATAAATATTATCTAAATTAATATATAGTGGTCATGGAACTGTATGTACATATAGACAAACCTTATAAATAATTGTTTTTCTTTCTAAGGCATTTTAAAAAAATTTTTAAAAGCACTACATATTCATATAATGAAAATATACTGAATTATTATTTTAGTAAATGCCATTTCCTTTCTTCCTTCCTTTCTTTCTTTCTTTCTTTCTTTGTTTCTTTCTTTCTTTCTTTCTTTCTTTCTTTCTTTCTTTCTTTCTTTCTTCCTTTTTTGTTGCCCTTGTTGTTTTATTGGTGTAGTTATTATTGTTGTTGTTATAGATGTCGTTATTAGATAGGACAGAGAGAAATGGAGAGAGGAGGGGAAGACAGAGAGGGGGAGAGAAAGACAGACACCTGCAGACCTGCTTCATGCCTGTGAATCGACCTGCAGGTGGGGAGCCAGGGGCTCTAACCGGCAGCCTTCTGCCTGTCCTTGCTTTTTGCGCCACTTGCGCTTAACCCGCTGTGCTACCACCCGCCTAGTAAATATCATTTTCTACACTTGATACAGAACTTCTGAAAACCCTGCACAACTTCAGCCTCTAAATATTCTAACAAAAGAAACTCTTGTCATTACACATAGAATAATCATATTCTAAATCTCTAAACTCTGTCGCTGAGTTACTTAGGTCAACAGAAACTACATCGATTTTCTACCTAAAAAAAAAAAAATCCTATTAAAAAAATAATGGAGACAGTTTTGTTCCCCTCCATCCAAATACAGAATCAGATGAAGAAGTGTGGTCACACTGAGTTGAAATGCCTGGTGTTCCACCTAGTAAATATAACATTTCATTTCACTGGTGATGGAATTATTTCAATTCGCCATGGCACTGCTTTTTTGAAACTATCTGTAGACCCATGTAGGTCAAGGGGAAGGAAAATTAAGGGTCATCCCAAGTTTATACCATACAGTGTTTTCATTTTCTATCAAGCTATCCAGCTAAGTTTATCCAGGCTCCCTGTTGGGCCAGCCGTTCCTCACCACCACACCCCTTCTTTCTCTTTAATTTTCAAAAAAAAAAAAGACTGCATATGACAGTCTCTGAATCCAACCAGCCTGAGCACAGATGGTAAAGATTACAACACACTGAGTATTGACCTTTAGAAGCTGCCTTTCTTCTCAAGGTTCTTGTCTTTTGACAGTTAGGCTGGCTTTTTTCAATTAATTTCATTACCCAGACTTGTTTTGCCTTTTATTTTTCCTCTGGCGAGTGTTCTTTACTACAAGTTTCTGTTCTGTTCTAAGGGGTTCAGTGACTAAACCATTACAAATACTTCGGTTCCACATCTCTGACAGCCTGTTATCAAGAAGCTAGAGAAAATGGAGATACTGTTTAAAGGCTGGCTTTTCTTTTTCAACAGGTACCCAAGCTAATAAATTTCAACCGGTTGCCCGAGATGAACAATGAATAGGGACCTGGGAGGAAGAGGTCAGGGACAGTAAGTAGGGGGCCTGCCATAAATAACAAGATGAGGGGCATTTATGGGCTAGCTAAATTGCCTTTATAATGCTACAAAGTGAGCCTCCTACTTTGATCATAAATAAGAAAGTTAAAACAATATAAACCAGGACACCCAAATTAAATGGAAGATACCATCGTACCATTCATGGATCCCAGAAGACTGTTTCAGGTCTTAAATGTTAAGAGATGTGGTTGGGAAATTTAGAAGAGAGATTAGGTTACAAATATTTTCTTTATCACTGAAATAAAGTAATAATACTATTAACCTGGCAAACTCACACATGTAGTAGGATTTTACGATCACGAAAATGTAATAGCAGGTACTATTTTACATCATAAAACTCAGGAGAGATATGAGAGTGTCTCCCTTTTTCCTTATGGGGAAGTTATTTGCCTTATTATTATTATTATTATTATTTTGTCTTCTGATAGAAAGTTTAGACCTATTACATTCTCAAGTTAAGAATCTGCTTCCTAGTATACTTTAAACAGTGATAATATCACTATAATAACATCTTAGCACTATAAAACATGGTTAAATAACAGCACTAAACCATTATCTCCTTTGTATTATTTTGTTCAAATAAATTAAAGTTCATCCATTGATTTGAGATTAAAAAAATTACCATTTTAATATGCACTTAAAATTTGGAATAATTTTAGAAAGCAATATAGTTAGACTTTTGATCTCAAATGAAGAAGTGATAAAAGTGTCATGTAAGATTTGCTTATATTTTACAATTTCATTAAAAGGGGATTAACTTTTCAGAGAAAATATGAGGGAAAAACTAATTAAAGTTGAGCAACTCAATAAATTTACCTTAGCAGTGTCACATAACATTTTGTGAGTGCAACAGAATCGTGGTGGCAAAGTGAATTGATCGCTCTAGGAAGTCTTAAAGCAAATATAGGCAAATCCATTTTTTTTTCTTATAAAAGTTGGAGAAACTGCTCTGATTTATCAGTCACTCAGGGAAGCAGTAGGAGAGAATAATTCAACTCCAACAGAAGGTGGAAAAAAAAAAAAAAAACAGAAATGTTTGCATTACCAGAGAAAAGTGAAAGCATTCTACAATTTCTTTTGACCATTTTACCCAAGACCACAAATCAGATTAATTCTTTTAAGTGCATTTTAGAATAGAACTGAAAACCAGCAGCTCTAGTGCAAGATATTTTAGAGATATAATATCAAGGGATTTTAGCTTTGTGTTGGATCTTAGCAATAAAGTCATCTTGTCAAACACATTCATTTTAGAATGAAAATGCCTTGTTCAACCAAGGACACAAAACCAGTTGGCAGAATTTAAATTGGAGGCCAGCTATCCATCTCTCTCTTGTGTTTCCTGCTAGAAGAATCTGTTGCATCTAGGGTTGTTACCTGTCTAACCCCTTCTGTCCTTTTTCTTAATATCTCTCTCTCTCTCTCTCTCTCTCTCTCTCTCTCTCTCTCTCTCTCTCTTAGCTCTGGCTTATGGTGGTGCAGGGGATTGAACCTGAGACTTTGGAGCCTCAGGCAAGAGTCTCTTTGCATAACCATTATGTTATCTACCCTCAGCCCCCTTGTTCTCTCTTATACATACCTACTTTTAGTCTCTTAAAACTTGGAATTCATAGTTCTAGAAAAACTGGTTTTACTCCCAAATTTTAGAAACAAATCTTGTTCATTCCAGACATCCAGTTCTGTGATGAGTTCACAGATAGAAAAATGTTTGAGGGGCCATGTGGTGGCGCACCTGGTTGAACACACATGCTACAATGCTCAATGGCCTGGGTTTGAGCCCCCAGTCCCCACCTGCAGGGGGAAAGCTTTGCAAGTGGTGAAGCAGTGCTGTGGGTGTCTCTCTGTCTCTTTCCCTCTCTGTCTCCCCCTTCCTCTTGACTTCTGGCAATCACTAGCCAATAAATAAAGAAAGAAAAGAAAAAAAGAAAAGAAAAATATTGGATAGAGGACAGTATGATTCTAGGAGCTGTCTGTTGGCTGTTGGAGAAAGTTTCCCAACTCTTGTAAGAGTCACAGAACAGATTTTTTTTTTCCATATCTGTAAGAGACAGGTCAAGAGAGAAATGGTAGAAAACCTCTTAAAACAGCATTCTGAAATAAACCTCAGTGTTAACATGCTGTACAACTATAAAAGGCGGACCTCCTTGCCATGTGCTGTCAATCAGCTATGAGAGGCAGACCTCCATGGCATATGTGCTGTTTGAAACAACTCTCTAAGGAAAAATCACAGTGTATGTTCAGTGAAGGACATTGCTAGTTAGGTGTCTCTGACCTTATCCCAGACTAGGTTAAGGGAAAAGACTGTGTGAAACCTATAAGACAGATAATTATAGAATTGGATGAAGGATCCAAATTCACGGGGAAGTTTGCCAATATTTTATATATCCCAATACATGTGGTGCTCAGCATTCCATTCCAGGCCATGCCCTGAACGGTTCCAAAATGACTTGTCAAGAGTGTTTTCAATATATATATATATAATATATTATTTATTAACAAGAAAGGAGCAGAGATAGAATGAACCAGACATCATTCTGGTACAGTCAAGAGTGTTTTCATTTCCCTCCTCCCTCACTGGACCCTCACGGGAGCTGGGCTCCCCCACCTATCTACCAATCAAAAGGAACTCTCTAAAGGAAACCCCGTAGCTGCTGGCCATCATTATGCTTAAATACGTCTTGATGACAGGGACAATATAAAGAAGAAGATAAAACTGAAAGAGGAGTACAGAAAGTGAGTTGGAATTTCGACTGAACAGCTGCTAAACCCTCTTAAATCTCTAGATTGTTTTCCATGGGGCATAAAGGGATACATTTCTTCACTGTATGGCCCTGTTGAAATTGAATTTCACATCCTGATACCAAAACATATTCACATATGTAGATTTCCTTTCTCTTCTCATGTTTTCTGAGTGCTAATCATAAAGGACAGCATATAGCCCGGGGGCTAGGCAAATTCTGGACTCTCAAGCATGAGGTCCTGAGTAAGGTCCCTGCTATGACATATTCAAGAGTGGGGTTCTTATCTTCTCTCTCTCTTTTTCATATATATATATATATATATATATATTTATAATAAATATATATTATATTATAATATATATTATATATCTTCATATAT
Organism: Erinaceus europaeus; assembly: GCF_950295315.1. Classification (NCBI taxonomy): domain Eukaryota; kingdom Metazoa; phylum Chordata; class Mammalia; order Eulipotyphla; family Erinaceidae; genus Erinaceus; species Erinaceus europaeus. Next base: position 3,452,015 of record NC_080168.1, on the reverse strand, counting down.
ATATAATAAATAACTGGGAAAAAAACAGCTTCTACTTAAAATGTTAGATTTCCCCCCCTAAACATTCATAACAGATTAAAGAGAATTTAATTGCCAAAGATAATTATTTGCTAATTTATTTACTTAACTTGTCTGAGTCAAAAGCTTCACTTATTTGCCACTTCATGGACCCCAGGCCTCCTTTTATTCATTCAAAGAAAGAGAGATGATAAATACAGAGAGAGAGAAGGAAAGACCCCATAGCACCAGAGCTTCTCTGATGAGTCAGTGTTCTTCCGTGTTGCCAGACTTCAAATCTCACCTTGTTTTCCCTTTCTGTTTTTGGTCTGTCTTTCCACATTGCATGTGCCCCTATTGGGTGTGACACTGGTGGTGGAAATTGGTGGGGATCCACCCGCTGATGTCCCTCATATCGCTGTCAAGCCCCTTCCCGCCCTGGGTCCGAGGTGACCTCCAGCCCCTGCAAAAGTTTTGGGGGTCCCAGCACCAGACTCTTGTGGGGAAGCCCAGGAGCAAACCACCCCACAGAACTATGAAACAGGCGCTGGTGTTTCCATGCTGCTGGGCAGTCCAGGCATATTCCGAGCAGATCTTGTGCCCAATTCCTCGGTCCTACCCACGACCCATCCATCAGACCTATCTCTGGGCTTAGATTTCCCTCCTCAGCAATAGGCTCCAGGCCCCAATCAGATCAGATGTTTGAGGTGGGGGGGGGTAGTGGTGCACCGGGTTAAGCTCACATAGTCCAAACCATAAGGACCCGCAAAGATGCTCCAGGGCTGTCTACAGAGCCACTGGATCTGTCTGTTCTTATCTCCCGAAGAATTTTTATATATGTATTTTTAAATTTTTTTAAAAATTTTTTATTTAAGAAAGGATTAATGAACAAAAACATAAGGTAGGAGGGGTACAACTCCACACAATTCCCACCACCCAATCTCCATAACCCACCCCCTCCCATGATAGCTTTCCCATTCTCTAGCCCTCTGGGAGCATGGACCCAGGGTCATTGAGGGTTGCAGAAGGTAGAAGGTCTGGCTTCTGTAATTACTTCCCCGCTGAACATGGGCGTTGACTGGTCGGTCCATACTCCCAGTCTGTCTCTCTCTTTCCCTATTAAGGTGTGTCTCTGGGGAAGCTGAGCTCCAGGACACATTGGTGTGGTCTTCAATCCAGGGAAGCCTGGCCAGCATCCTGGTGGCATCTGGAACCTGGTGATTGAAAAGAGAGTTAACATATGAAGCCAAACAATTTGTTGAGCAATCATGGATCCCAAGCTTGGAATAGTGGAGAGGAAGTGTTAGGGAGGTACTCACTGCAAACTCTAGTGTACTTCTGCTTTCAGGTATATATTTTGCAGTAGTTTATGGATACGTGTGCACATAAGCTCTCTCTCACAGAAACTGGTGTATATCTAGGTTATGGGACTTTGTTAGAAAGTGAACTACCTAAGATGAAATTAGAGTGTACTATAAAAGGAAAGGTCTCACCCGAGTAATGAAGCTGAAGGGTTCCACACGTGAAGTCTCTGGACACAGTCTGAGGTGAAGCATGTTGAGGTGGCAATCGTTGCTTTGGTTAGGTTGTGATCGGCGGATGCAATATTATTTGGTATGGATTGGGAGACACATCTGGGAAAGTGGGCCCTATCCAAGGGTTCCAGGACTGGGGGAGTAGGGGCTCTATAGTGGAGATGTGAGGTTCCTGCTGTCTTAGGGTTCAAAAAGACAATTGATAGTTAATGTTATCATCACATTATTTGGTAATTGGGTTAACTTTGAAAAGTCCTTTTGTTATGGTTTGCTGTACAGTATCCAGTATCTTGTATATAGCTGTGCTATTGGATGCTTCTAATCTACTTGGTCTAGGCTTTTGAGAGAGTCTGCATATCAAATACACAGCCTATATATTAAAAAGATTCATTTTGTGTTTTGAGAAACTTTGAGACATACAATTGATTTTCCCCCTCTCATATTAATTAACTACTGATATATATGTCTACATTTTGCTAGGAGTGTACATAAACACCATTCCCACCACCAAAGGACTGTGAATAATTTTTTAATATTTATTTATTCCCTTTTGTTGCCCTTGTTTTATTGTTGTAGTTATTATCAATGTCATTGTTGTTGGATAGGACAGAGAGAAATGGAGAGAGGAGGGGAAGTCAGAGAGGAGGAGAGAAAGACAGACACCTGCAGACCTGCTTCACCACCTGTGAAGTGACTCCCCTGCAGGTGGGGTGCCGGGGGCTCAAACCGGGATCCTTTAGCCTGTCCTTGCGTTTGGCGCCACCTGCCCGACTCCCGAATTTTTATATTGTTATCAACCTCGTTCTTCTACCTTAAAGCACGGTGCTCCTCAAACATCATGTTTGGCTTTGGAGTATCTTTGTATATGCATACACATTTCTTTTGATAGTCATGAATATTGGCATGCCTAGGTTTTTTTTTTTTTATGTCATCTTAGCAAGTTTCACTTTTCAATAGTAAGACTGCAGATGGATTTCTTGCCTTTGCAGTTTCTCAGTAAAATTTTTGACCAGTGACCTAGGTTATTTAGACCTTTGCCGATCTGCTATATAGTTATTTTCCATCATCACTGCTAAGTGCCCCATGGTAAAATTCTAGAACATTCCACATGGCCATTATGCTGAAATACATTGCTACATGTCGATATAGTCAGCGGAGGAAATATTAAAGCATAATTGAATTTTTCAACAGTGACATTTTCATTAAGAAATGTTCTTGGACATTCAAGAGTTCAATATTTTTCTTTGTATGAATATACTTCCTCAGGATTTGGTTCAGAGATACAGTTAGGCCTGCTGCTGAAATAACATATCATTGTTTTCCCCTAAATAATATGTCATTGTTATCCTTTATGGCCCAGTATAATCTGTGTAAATATATTGATCAAGAGGTGGTGGTACATGTGGTTAAGCACACATATCACCATGCACAAGGACCCAGGTTCCAGCACCCACTCACCATCTGCATGCAGCCTGCAGGTGTTGGTCTGCTTCTAAATTCTGCTTCCAAGACCCCTTCTGTTGCATTGCTTGACACTGTGGTCTACACTGTGGTTTACACAATCATTGTTTACATTGGTTTAATCCCCACTGGTTTGCACACTTTTTCCTTCTCCCTACCCCTTATCCTACCTACATCCTCTTCCAACCTGACACTTCGGCCCCAGGAGATATGTAAGGACAGGATTGTGATTAGAGATAGGTCACACCGCATTCCCGCTCAACAAAGATTGAACTGCGTCCCACCCAGCCATGAGTCCATGGTCGTCTCTCTCACACCCGCGAAGCCAGCCCGGCATCTGGTGCCCCGAACTGGGACCAGCATGCAGGGATGCGTCACAATAGAGAAGCGAGTCTGGAGAAGTCTACTTTTCTTTCTTGGTTCTTTATCTCCCTGTCCTCTCTCAACTTCTCTCTCTGGTCAAATGAAAATAGAAAGGAAAAAAATGGTCACTGGGAGTGGTGGGTTTGTAATCCAACCCTGAGCCCCAGTAATGACTCTGGTGGCAATAAAACAAAATGTATTAATGAACACTTGTAAAATGGCAACAGGACAACACTGGTCATGAAGAAGGCATCACAAGATACTTTATAAAGTCACTGCAGAATGTTTGAGTGTCTGCGTTTCCTGGTTACATTTATCCATACCTAGCAGCAAATTCATTTTGACTATATCCTGGGATGTAGTAGCATTTTTCTACCTTATGCTCTTAGGGAGCTAAAACAAAGCACAATAAAACAAAAATAATAAATAAACAGAAAAAGCACCCTATTTTGTCAAGTTGGCTAAATATGACACTATTATGAAGAGATATTGTAGGACCACTGCATATGCTTTTAAATAACACATAAGCTCTATTCTCAGTCTTTAATGTCATGATTTCGACTTAAATTTTCCTTGGATTTCAAAGAAAGAAATCCATAAAGCTTTTGCATATCTATTGGTTCAGTGTCCTGCTCCCTAAATTTGTCCATGGGTTGATATCCATAGCTTTCTTCACAGTTAATGTTGCTTCTGACATCCTAGTCTTTCTCTTTGCACGTGGATCGATTGGTGCTCAAGGAGATATTGACAGGAAGGATCAATAAATTGCTAGTTACTTATCAGGGACATATTCTGTACACATCTGTCCAGAGTTGTAGAAGATGCTAGATTTATCAGATACATCCTATTTCTTATGGACTTTACAATGTTTTTAGGACTATATTTCATACTAAACACAGGAAAGAGACAAGATGCAAGAAGGATTTAAGCCAGGTAAAAAATACTGTATCCCAGGAAGTCAGGCAATAGCACAGAGGATTAAGCGCATGTGGCACCAAGCACAGGGACTGGAGTAAGGATCCAGGTTCGAGCCCCCAGCTCCTCACCTGCAGGGGCATCCCTTCACAAGTGGTGAAGCAGGTCTGCAGGTGTCTATCTTTCTCTCCCCTCCTCTCTCCATTTCTCTCTGTCCTATCCAACAACAACAACATCAATAATAACCACAACAATAAAAAACAAGAAGGGCAGCAAAAGGGAATAAATAAATATTTAAAAAAATTAAAAATATTGTATCCCTTTCCGATGACTTTCTGAAAATCTACAAAATAGTTCTTCTCTTATATGCATATAAATATATAGACAAATAATATGCACACATAATCATATGTCAATGTCTATAGGATTATATACATACCTATGAATGTTTGCAATATGTTTCTATTATAAATATTTGTCTATTATAAATCTATTATAAGGTAGAGAAACACCTGCAATGGAAATGTGTCCTCTGTATTTCTGCTAGGCTCTGAAGCTTCCACAAGTTATTCATGAAATAAGTTCAATACCTCCAAAATTTCCTCATCCCTAGTAACTAGAACAGAAATAGCCAAATATGAGTTTAATGATCCTACTCCGAATTTTGTGGTTAAGTGAAACACAGATGCAGAGACAGAAAAGTCACTTGTCCTGTTGCTAGTGGTTTTGGACAAGTGGAGTTTGTGTTAGTGACAGGACCCAGCAGATGTGACAGTGACATTAATTACTGTCTAGGCATCATTTAGAAGCAGTTGTCACCCCAGTCCCCACCTGCAGGGGAAAAGCTTCACAAGTGGTGAAGCAGGGCTGTAGATGTCTTTCTGTCTCTCCCTCTCTATCAACCTCCCCTCTCAATTTATGGCTGTCTCTATCCAAAAAACAAATAAATATTTAAAAAACCTCTAATAATAAATAAGATTACGATTTATAGTTCCACACCCCACTCACCACCAGAGTTCTGGATCTACATCACCCTCCTGCCTGTATATATGTTTCCTGTTTGTTTTTGTGCTATATAGTGTTTTGTGATTATCATGAATATTGTGTATGATTTATGATATATACGGGAATCTTTTTCAATTTGGCCTTGTTTCATCAGCACTGGCCTTTGTCCCTCTGTTTTGCTCTCCCTTTTCCTGTGTCTGATTTTCCCTATTGTTATTGTGTCACTGGTTCTATTATTTTATTTTTAATATTTATTTATTCCATTTTGTTGCCTTTTTTATTGTTGTAGTTATTATTGTTGTCATCCTTGTATAGGACAGACAGAAATGGAGAGAGGAGGGGAAGACAGAGGGGGAGAGAAAGATAGACACCTGCAGATCTGCTTCACGACCTGTGAAGTGACTTCCAGAGAACAAAGAATAGGAAAGCTGGGGGACCGGGTATTGGCACATCTGGTTAAGCACACACAATACAGTGCACAAGAAATCAAGTTCAAGCCCCTGGTCCTCACCTGTAGGGGGAAAGCTTCACAAGTTGTGAAGAGGGACAACAGATGTCTGTTTCTTTCCCTCTCTCTAGCTCCCTCCACTCTCAATGTCTCTGTCTCTATCCAATAATAGATAAATAAATAAATAAATAAATAAATAAGATTTTAAAAAGAAGAACAGGAAAGCTATCAGGAGAGGGAATAGGATATGGAGTTCTGGTGGTGGGAATTGTTTGGAGTTGTACCCCTCTTATCCTATAGTTTTTGTCAATATTTCCTTTTTATAAATAAAAATTTTAAAAGGGACAATAAATAATTTAAAAAATTATATATATATATATATATATATATTAAAGTGGCATAGTGATGACTCATCAAGTGTTGGTTTAAAGGGTGTGAGAACAATGGTGAGATGTAACAATGGGTATTGAAATTAGAGCCCCACCTCCCCAGAGCCCTACACCACTAGGGAAAGAGAGAGGCAGGCTGGGAGTGTAGATGGACCTGTCCATGCCCATGTTCATCTGGGAAGCAATTACAGAAGCCAGACCTTCCACCTTCTGCATCCCACAATGACCCTGGGTCCATGCTCCCAGAGGGATAAAGAATAGAAAAGCTGTCAGGGGAAGGGGTTGGGTGTGGAGTTCTGGGGGTGAGCATTCTGTGGAAATGTACCCCTCTTATCCTATTGTCTTGTCAATATTTCCATTTTATAAATAAAAAAGAAGTCATATCTGTAATTTGGTGAGTTTTTAGGTGAATTTTTTTTTTCTTTTTAACAGTCTTTTTGTTGATAAAACTGGAATCCAGAAGTGGTATGTGTCAGTCACAAATAGAATTTTCTTCCTTCCAGCTCTGAGCACCAGTTTTCAGTCCTGGAAATCTCTCACTTGCCCTGCTTCTGTTCACAAGCCACATCTGTCTGTACTCACCTGTAGCTTAAGTGATTTTATGCTTTTCTTTATTTTTTCAATAGTCATTTCTTTAACTGGGTCTGGACGGACGTGGTGAGCTTTAGCTGCCAAACCCACAGCCTATAGCCAGCTGTCCCTGAGTACAGCCGTTTAGTCCTAGGAAAATCGCTCCCTCCCTCACCCTCCTTTCAGCACACATGTGTCTGTTCTCACCTGTGATTTTGTGAGCTTTGAAAACTTCCTGGTTATATTTTTGCTGAGTTTTCAGGTGATTTTTGTTGGTTTTCCTATTTGATTGAGGAGAGTAAAATGCAGCTGTTGCTAGCTACCCCGTGGCCATACCTCTGGAAGCCTCCCCCCGCCCCCCAGATGAATGTTTTTATCCTCAGGCCTTTTTGTCCTTTTTGGAGGTCTTTGCTTTCTGTCAAGTTTTAGAGCTGTGTTACCCAATTCCCTATAGTATGTAAAGTCTGCTTAAAGTATTCCTTTCTGGGTTAAGTTAGTCAAAGTCAGATATTTACAATCATAGATGCCAATTATTAGAGATTCTGGAACTGAGAGGGAAAAGTACATAGCAAAGGAAAAGCTAGAGAGAAAGGAGGAATCTGCTATTGGCATTTTAGCTTGGTGGGTACCAAAGATATTTTAAAAACCACACACAAGAGGACTGAGATAAGCATGGCCTGTGGTGATAAAATTATTATTTAAGTTATTGCATAGGTAATGTGAGATGAAATTAATGCCAAAGATGTTCTTTGGGGATAAATATGTTTCTACTCCTACATGAAAATCAAAGAGAGAGAGAGAGAGAGGGTTAAACAATTGAGTATAGTGAGTCTACCTGTTTTTCTTCCAAAAGCAATGACAAGCAAATAAATAGAATCCTTTTTTAAAAAACTTTAAAAAATATTTATTTATTCCCTTTTGTTGCCCTTGTTGTATTATTGTTGTAGCTATTACTATTCCTTGTTATTGATGACGTTGTTGTTGGATAGGACAGAGAGAAATGGAGAGAGGAGGGAAAGACAGAGAGGGGGAGAGAAAGACAGACACCTGCAGACACCTCCTGTGAAGCGACTCCCTTGCAGGTGGGGAGCCTCGGGTTCGAACCGGGATCCTTCCCCTGTCCTTGCGCTTTGCGCTACCTGTGCTTAACCCATTGCGCTGCCAACTGACACCTCCCCCCCTTTTTTTAATGCTGGCTCAATTAGGTATTGTAAAAAGTAATTATGAGGACTGGTTCATTTTCCCTAAACCTTTCCTCTCCAAGAGTTTTAAATTGACAGATTATGGTGACTGTGTCTTCCAGTGTTGATACTCTCTCTTCACCTGATTAAGTCTACTTCACCAACCAGAATCATTTTATTTGTTTGTAAGTATCTTTATTGATTGGATAGAGGCAGCCAGAAATCGAGAGGGAAGGAGGAGGTACAGAAGCAGAGAGAGGGACACCTGCAACACTGCTTAGTCATTCACAAAGGTTACCTCCTGCAGGCGGGGACCAGGGGCTTGAACCTGGGTCCTTCCACATAATATGTGTGCTCAACCAGGTGTGCCACCACCCAGCCCCATCAATTTATTTTGTATAGAGACAGAAAGAGAGAGGAGAACTACCACAGCACTAAAGCTTCCTCCAGTGGGGTCAGGGCTAGACTCAAAGTTTGGTGGCAGCCTTAACACATCAGACATATTACCAGGGAGCTATCCTGCTGTCACTCTTTTTTTTTTTTTTTTTTTGTCTTTCTTCCAAACATTCTTTGAACTCCAGACTTTATGTTCCTAAATATTTTCAGTGATTCCCTAGCTTTGCAGTGTTTGCACTTGCCATCAGGTACTGGAGCCCCCGTAAAACTGCATTGTGGGCCTGAATTTCAGAGTGTCACATCTCCTGCTGAATTCAGCAGAAGAATTATGAAACCCAACACACCTATATGATTTCATTGGCAGTATAGTTATTTTTTTCTTGCATGACTATATAGAAACAATTACATGACATAATCTCACCTGAAGTTGTAGGTCTTTGTAAAGAGATCAGTTAAGTTCAAGCAGTAGTTTATACCAATCAGTCATGACTAGCCCCACATTTTTTATACCCACAGGCTTATCTTTACTGTGAAACCAGATGCCCTCTTGTGTTCATAACAATAAAATGATAACTGTGTCTTACATATGGGCCACCTGGACTTTTTATCAAAGCACCTGTAACTCATTGCTTCCTTTTAAAGATAATGTTATAAAATAGAAATTGAAACACTGTATTTCACTGGTTGGTACAAATTTTTCCCTTACTTGGGACTTTCTCAAAGTAAACTATGTGTTTTGTCATTTATCCCTCACTGTGACCCAGATAAAAAGTACAACCACCATGGGAGTTAGAGACCTAATACACCGACATGCATTGATCTGCTAAAATAGTTCTCGGCAATAACCTCCCCTGTCACCATTGACTGGCCATCGAAAGTGGAGTCTATACAATTACTAAAATATCTTGTTTCATCCTGGAGAGCAACTCAGGAAAAGTAAAGCAGTCGATTCATCTCTTAAGATAGAAGGTCACCTGACTGTCTAAGGTCAGTCAGGGGATTCCCTGGGACAATTCTTTAAGTCTTTCCATTAGAAACCCAAAAACAAAGTGATTTATGAAGATTCCTTATGAAACTTATGATGCTACTTATGTACCCTGCAAGCCCCTTTGAAGGATTTTATTTTTTATTTTATTATCTGGTGTTTCCAGATAGCAACTGGTATTAGTCTCAGTTCATATCCAACCCATGACAACAGTTCAAGTAAATAAATGAATGAATGAATAAATATCTAAGGGTGAGTTTAGAGGCTTTGGAAGTTGAAGTTGACCAGAACATAGGATTGAGAATCATAAAAGGAGAGATATAACAGGTTTACCTTGACCATAGAGATGTATCTTTTAATTACATTAAAATTACATTTGTATCTTTTAATTACATTAAAAGATACAAGGATCCTGGGCTGGAGAGACAGCATAATGGTTATGCAAGAAGACAGTCATATTTGAGACTCTGTGGTCCCAAGTTCAGCCTCCAGTGCCACCATAAACCAGAGTCTCCTCTCTCTCTCTATCTCTCTCTCTCATTTCTCATTCAAATAAGTAAAATATTTGAAGCAGGAGAGAGAAAGAAAGGAAGGAAGGAAGGAAGGAAGGAAGGAAGGAAGAAAGAAAGAAAGAAAGAAAGAAAGAAAGAAAGAAAGAAAGAAAGAAAGAAATGAAGGAAGGAAAAAAAAGGAAAAAAAGGAAATACAGGGCCCTTATAATACCATGGACTATTCTACTCTCCCTAGGTCCTCTTCCAGTCTGCTCAAGGAAATGTTCTCTTGAATATCTTCAGTCAATCAACTTATCCTAGAAACTAATATGACTGTTTCATAGGTCAACAGTGAATTTTGTCTTTACTTCTACCTTTCAAATAGATTATGTATATATGATTGGGATCCTTATTGCAAGTAAACCTTTTCTGAGTTTTAGCTCATGTGTCTGTGGGCCATTCTTTGACAACCACTAAGTGATGGCTCACTTTGTGAGAAGTGTTTAATACAGTATGAATACCTTGTCACTTCATCTTCACAATGACCCTTTGAAACAGCTCTTTGAAGACAGTTTCCAATATGGAGTCCAGCTCAGTACAAGTAAGTAAACCTGCCCCTGAGTACCTAGCTATATAATGTGGACTCCTCAGCTCAGCCCAAACATTCTACCACCAGAGCTAAGGTGTCATCTATTTTTAATAACTTAGGAATAATTTTTCTGCAAACTGAACCCACACATGTAACCAACCAGCATTTGGTCCTAGAAATGTAGCGGTGGGTACCTCAGAAGTATCCCGGCTGTACTTTTTGAATCCCTCTCTTCCACCACCCCCTCCTTCCATCTCTACATTTGAACTCTCCTGAGACAGTTTTGCTCTGCCAGGATGTCGACCAGTCTTCTGGCTTTGCTGTATTGTACTCTTTAAATAGATGGTATGCTAGTATGAGCTCTTCTGCATTTGGCTTATAATGATTGCCCAACTTATTTGTGAAATCCCCTTGTATTTTACTTGTAGGTGTAAGTATCTTTCATTTCCGTTGACAGGGAAATCTATTGTGTAACTACATGAGGAGAACAGTGGGTGTTTGCGTAGTTCCCAGTATGAGTCTGGAGAAGATAAGGACCCCTGCTTTCCTGCATCTAGACATGGGGGGGCAGGACTTCCTGCATCAGAAAAACAGCATAATCACTTATAAATGGTTTTCCAGTGAAGATATACCACTTACATTCACATGAGTAGTGTATGAATGTTTCAGTTGCTCCTCATTCTTGATACGCAGATAGGTTTTTTTTTTTTAATTTGGGGCATTCCTGTTCTTATATATAGTTAGTATTATTCAATTTTTCTTTTTGTTTTTTTTTTCCCCCTCACTTTTTTTTTTTCTTTGCCATCAGTGATGGATCTGACACCGACTCAGTTCTACTGATCTGGGTCTTAATTTTCTTTCTTTTTTTTAAATTCAGTTAGAAAGAGGAATGAAAAAGGTCAGGAAAGAACACCTCTATGTTGTGGTTTTAGTGAGTGAACAATTTTCTGGTGCTTAGTATATACAAATAGCTTTTTATATATTGATATGTCATTTGATTTTTTAAAAAATTGTTTTATTTATTTTCATAGGACAGAAATAAATTGGGAGAGGAGGAGGAGACAGAGAGGTAGAGAAAGAGAGGCAGGTGCCAACGTGCTTCTCCACTTGTGAAGCTTCCTCCTTGTGAGTTGAGACCAGGGTTTAGAACCTGAATCTTTTGTGCACTGTCATGAGTGTGGTCAGTAGCACACATCACAGCCTGCCTTTGTCCCTGACATTTAGTATTCCCTATTTTTCTTTTCTTTTCTTTTCTTTTTTTTAAAATTTCCCCCAATAAGTCTACCTTTTAAAAAAATAATAATAATTTGTTGTTTACATATTCTCATTCTGACTCATTGCCAGATAGGCATTTTGAAAAACTTCTCCTTTATCACTTTTTTTTTTTAGGTACATTTACACTCTCTTAAGGGTGTCTTTTGATGAACACCAGTTCTTGATTTATAAACAAATTTCTTCTCTACTCTTTTTTTTTTTTCTTTCCCACAGTTAGGTCCTTTCCTGTTCTGTTTATGAAATCTTTGCCAATGTCAAGGTCACTAGAATATTCTTTTATACTTTCCTCTAAAAGCTTTTTTTGTTTGTTTGTTTTACCTTTCACATTTAAATCTGCAATCCATCTGTAATGATATTTTGCACATGATAAGAAAAGGGGGCAAAAATCACTTTCTGCATCCATGTGGATAACAAATTGACGGGGTGTTGTTTATTAACAATATCATCTTTCCTTCTGCATTCTGTTGTTCTCTTGGTTTAAATCCCATGTTAACACATGCGGACTGATGTCTGGACTCTGTTCAGACCATTAATCAGTTTGTCTTTTCTTGAACCAACGTGGAACTGGCTTCATATTTATGGACTGATGAAGATTCAACATATCTTACCATATGTTTTCAAACTTTGTAGCTCTGGAAAAAGTCCCTTGACTATCTTTATCCCCTTTCCCATTCCCATGTATATATATTTTTTTCTTGTATATTCACATTTTTAGAAAGCATTTACATTTTTATGAAGATAGTAATGGATCTTTCCACTTATTTGGAAGGAGTTATTATGTATATGGGACTGAATATTTCTGGCCATAAACTAACTATATCCTCTATTCAGGCATTTAAAAATGTCTCCCAATGGAAATGGCAAGATAGCTACTTTGCCAATTGCATAGTCCATACTAGAACACAAGCCCCACTGAACTGGTGGAAGCCTTTGTGCTACTCTCTCTCTCTCTCTCTTTTTCTCCCTCTCCCTCTCCTTTTTTCTCTCCCTCTTCCTCTCCCTCTCCTCCTCCTTCACATCCCTAACATCCCTCACATCCCTCTCCCTCTCCCTCTCTCTCTCTCTCTAAAATTTGGCTTGGAGTGGCGAAGCTCTAATGGTGACATATATATGAAAAGAGATCATCCTTACTACATCTAAAATAAATGTTATGATTAAGAGAATACCTTTTAAAATATGTCAATTATTTTAAGCAGAGAATTCCAACAGTGTTGAGTCAGCTCTATTCCCATGTGGTTGATGAAGAAATATAAACATATTTAAATATAAGCATATATATATATTTATACACATTTATATGGAAAACAAAATATATAAAACAAAGAAGAGTTGTATATGTTATTCAAAGTTAACATAATCAACCATTTTAGGTTCCCAGTACATTGTAAACATTGTTATAAAAATCCAATTTCAAAAAATTAAATTGTATAATTATTTTAGATAGTTTTCACTCAGTAGATGACAGTAATTTTCTTCACCTTCTACTTGATGAAAACTTTCAGGAAACTGAATTAGCAATTAGCCACTTTCTGTTTTACATTAACAAGGGCTACTGAATTGCTGAAATATCCTCCTAACAAACCCACAATTTTCTTTCTTTCTTTCTTTCTTTCTTTCTTTCTTTCTTTCTTTCTTTCTCTTTCTCTCTCTCTCTCTTTATTTCTTCTTTTTTATTTAAATCCAGATCAAACTCACCTCTGGTCATTATTAACTAATGACACTGCCTTCCATTCATTACACATATTCACAAGCTTAATTTAGATTAATCTGTCCTCTGAACATTTAAGCTTGTTTATGTGTTTCTTTTTAAGTGCATTTATGTCTTTTTCATATGTGTCGGTTCTCTTAATGCCCAGTTGTAAATTAGGTACTTTTGAAGGTTGAGTTAACTTTTAAATACCCCAAGGCTGTGTTTAATACACCAAAGTAGTAACATACTGAATAGCTCCCTAGTGGTTTTAAACAGTTAATGCAGTGTCAAAAGAAGCTGAATTTATTATTAGGGAGTAGTTTGGACACAAGAGAAAATGCACTATGTCAGGATTTTTCATAAGCATAAATCACAATTTCAAAGTGTCTTTAGCTGTTTGTGTGTTCTCTCAAGTTGCATGATAATTTATGCTTAAACTTGTCCACCAAAGCCTTCTCAATGGTGGTGTTAGAAGGTCCAAGAAGGATTCAGAGGACCTAGTGGGGGTTTTACTGTTATATAGGAAACTGTGTAATGTTATGCATGTACAAACTATTGTACTTACTGTTGAATGTAAAACATTAATTCCCTAATAATAAAAAAAATTAAAAAAAAAGAAATCACTGGGCAGATCTTGCTGTGTGGAAAAGCTGTTGTCTTTGTAAATCTGGAAGCCTCTCCACCCGCTAGATGCTTGTAGCACTCTTTGTCCCATCTCCAGTTATATCAATTAAATATTATCTCTAGATACTGTCAGGACTCACCATTGAATCTTGACGAGGAACTACTGGTTCATGCATTACAGCTAAGTCTTAAAGAAACTAAAACTTAAAGTAGGGCACCAAAGTAAAAACCCAGTGGTGAGGGGTAGACATGTAGCTTCCTGGGCCAGTGGGGGGTGGGAATGGGCGGGAGGGATGGGTCACGGTCCTTTGGTGATGGGAATGATGTTTATGTACACTCCTAGCAAAATGTAGACATATAAATCAGTAGTTAATTAATATGAGAGGGGGAAATCAATTGTATGTCTCAAAGGTTCTCAAAAGACAAACTGAATCTTTTTAATAGATAGGCTACGTATTTGATATGCGGACTCTCTCAAAAGCCTAGACCAAGTAGATTAGAAGCATCCAATAGCACAGCTATATACAAGATACTGGGTACTGTACAGCAAACCATAACAAAGGGACTTTTCAAAGTTAACCCAATTAACAAATAATGTGTGGGTAATATTAACTATTGATTGTCTTTTTGAACCCTAAGACAGCAGGAACCTCACATCTTCACTATAGAGCCCCTACTTCCCCCAGTCCTGGCACCCTTGGATAGGGCTCACTTTCCCGTATGCTTCTCCCAATCCATACCAAATAATATTGCATCCGCCGATCACAACCTAACCAAAGCAACGATTGCCATCTCAACATGCTTCACCTCAGAGTGTATCCAGAGACTTCACGTGTGGAATGACAACCCTTCAGCTTCATTACTCGGGTGAGACCTTTCCTTTTATAGTACACTCTAATTTCATCTCAGGTAGTTCACTTTCTAACAAAGTCCCATAACCTAGACATACACCAGTTTCTGTGAGAGAGAGCGTATGTGCACACGTATCCATAAACTACTGCAAAATATATACCTGAAAGCAGGATTACACTAGAGTTTGCAGTGAGTACCTCCCTAACACTTCCTCTCCACTATTCCAATCTTGGGATCCATGTTTGCTCAACAAATTGATTGGCTTTGTATGTTAACTCTCTTTTCAATCACCAGGTTCCAGATGCCACCAGGATGCTGGCTAGGCTTCCCTGGATTGAGGACCCCACCAATGTGTCCTGGAGCTCAGCTTCCCCAGAGACACACCTGACTAGGGAAAGAGAGAGGCAGACTGGGAGTATGGACCGACCAGTCAACACCCATGTTCAGCAGGGAAGCAATTACAGAAGCCAGACCTTCTACCTTCTGCAACCCTCGACGACCCTGGGTCCATGCTCCCAGAGGGCTAGAGAATGGGAAGGCTATCATGGGAGAGGGTGGGTTATGGGGATTGGGTGGTGGGAATTGTGTGGAGTTGTACCCCTCCTACCTTATGCCTTTGTTCACTAATCCTTTCTTAAATTAAAAATTTAAATAAAAAAAAATAAAAAAAAAAAAAGAAACTAAAACTTAACATGTATTACAGGAAAGTTCTACGGAAAGATCAATGACATGATCACTAAGTGAGTCAAATTTCTTAGTATTTAGATGTTAACCTATTAAAGATTCTGGGACACTGATTTTAATAATTCATATACTTATTGGTTTAATGTCCCTAATATGGTCAAAACAGTAATTTCAAGCTAATCCAAAACCTCTCAGGCATGCTCAGTTATAGCTGAGGTATAGATAGATAGCTATAGCAGAATTAGCAGTGTGCATCAGAAACTAGAGACCGAAGAGCTGTCTGTTCTTCCTCTCTCCAGGAAAAGTCTTTCCTCCATGGATAAAGATTGCCCAATCACTGCCAAATGACATATCTAAGAAGGAAGGAAATTTTCATTCTACTGGAGCTATTTCAGAGTGTTAAGTTTATCAAGAATTCCTGGAATGTTCCCTTGTATAAACAAGTTGTGCCTTGTCTTCGATTAGGTTTCCTTGTTGTAAACCATGGAGGAGAGCATGTTCCTCTCCTTTAGGATTTCATATCTAAACACGTATTGGAGAGTTACCTGTGTCATTTACACCGTTTTCTTTCTTCTTCTTCTAGCGTTTGCTCTTCTTCCGTAGCCAGTCAACAGCATCAGGCAGAGCCTGATGTAAAGTTTCGAGACCTCCTTTGAATCTGGAGAGGTGGCAGTCGTTGACTATGTGGGTCATAGTCTGTCTGTAGCCGCAGGGGCAGTTCGGGTCGTCTCTGGCTCCCCAGCGATGGAACATAGCGGCGCACCAGCCATGGCCTATTCGATAGCGATTGAGGAGGGCCCAATCATAACGTGCTAGGTCAAAGCCGGGTTGATGCTTGCAGGGGTCTGTGATGAGGTGTTTGTTCTTTACCTCAGCTGACTGCCAGCTCTGTTTCCAAGAGTCTGGAACAGAGAAGTTCAGTGTAGGCGTAGGGGACCAGATTGGGTGACGAGACGTCAAGCGTTGGACAGGGTGGGCGAAGATATCCGCGTTATTGGCAGGTCCGGTCGTGCGTAGACGTGGGAAATGAACTTAGATGATGCCGCATCCCGACGAATATCTGGCGGGGCGATGTTGCTAAGAACTGGCAGCCATGGAACCGGGGTGGAATGGATGGTTCCAGAAATGATCCTCATGGAGGAATATAATTTGGAATCGACCAAGTGGACATGGGGGCTACAGAACCATCCTGGGGCACAGTATTCTGCAGTGGAATAGCATAATGCCAGAGATGATGATCGTAGTGTGGAAGCGCTCGCGCCCCATGAGGAGCTGGCCAGTCTTGCAATGATGTTATTCCTCGCGCCCACCTTTGCTGCAGTTTTTATGAGATGTTCGTGAAATAACAGAGTGCGATCGAGAGTAACGCCAAGATAGACTGGCTGGGCTTCATGCCAGATTCTCGTATCGCCAAGCTGCAAATTAAGCTCACGCGAGGCCGAGGCATGGTGTAGATGGAAAACAGATGATACCGTTTTTGCAGTGCTAGGGATTAGTCGTCATTTTTTACAGTAATCAGATATCAGAGACATGTCTTTCGTGAGTGTTTCCTCGAGGATGTCGAACTTCGATGCCTGAGTTGCACAGCAGATGTCATCAGCGTAGATGAACTTCCTTGAAGAAGTTTCTGGGAGGTCATTGATGTAAATATTAAATAGCGTAGGAGCCAGAACAGAGCCCTGGGGGAGGCCACTTGAGACCAGTCTCCATCTGCTAGACTTGTCACCCAGATGCACCCGGAATCTTCTGTTTTGGAGAAGAAAAGATATAGTGTTGGCCACCCATGGAGGCAGGCATCTTGAGATCTTGACTAGGAGACCACGGTGCCAGACCGTGTCATAGGCTTATGGTTTAGTACAGTTGTCGACATATGAGTGCATATATCATATTCCCATGGCAGGTATTTACAAATTGCCCCTCCCTCATTTCATCTAATGTTCTTTCCTTCTACCATGCACCAGGACCCCAAACATTCACCAACTGTGTTTTGTATATTATGACTATTCTGTCTAAATCAATTTATAAAAAAGGATAGAAACATAATGTAATTAATGTTGCAAAGGCTACACTGATAGAATTCTAGATAAGTAAGCCAGTAGCATCTTATGATTGCATGATGACACCATGAACCTTCTTTGGATTTATGCTATCCACTACCACTGATAATAGTTGCACTGCTGTATCTGGTAGTCCCTGAATAGGTAGAAAACTGTGATTTGTTGTTACTCTTTAAGTTTCATTAGTTTCCAGGACACATACGGAAAGGAATCTGTGCCGTGAAGAAGTTTCATTCATTCTGTTGAGTAAATCATTACATGGCAGTGCATTTTGTGGCACCTAGGAATCATTCTAGACTTATTAAAGCATCTATTTAAAGAAAACGGAAGAATTTAAAGACGGGTGCTGTCTTTGTTGATCTCACAGCAGCCTATGACACGGTTTGGCACCGTGGTCTCCTAGTCAAGATCTCAAGATGCCTGCCTCCATGGGTGGCCAACACTATATCGTTTCTTCTCCAAAACAGAAGATTCCGGGTGCATCTGGGTGACAAGTCTAGCAGATGGAGACTGGTCTCAAGTGGCCTCCCCCAGGGCTCTGTTCTGGCTCCTACGCTATTTAATATTTACATCAATGACCTCCCAGAAACTTCTTCAAGGAAGTTCATCTACGCCAATGACATCTGCTGTGCAACTCAGGCATCGAAGTTCGACATCCTCGAGGAAACACTCACGAAAGACATGTCTCTGATATCTGATTACTGTAAAAAATGGCGACTAATCCCTAGCACTGCAAAAACGGTATCATCTGTTTTCCATCTACACCATGCCTCGGCCTCGCGTGAGCTTAATTTGCAGCTTGGCGATACGAGAATCCAGCATGAAGCCCAGCCAGTCTATCTTGGCGTTACTCTCGATCGCACTCTGTTATTTCACGAATATGAAAAGAGAGTTAACATACAAAGCCAAACAAATTGTTGAACAATCATGGACCTAAAGACTGTAATAGTGCAGATGAAGTGTGGGGAAGTGGTATTTATGTACAATCCTATTAAAGTGTAAACATTATATGAACCACTATTTAATTAATATGAGAGGCAAAAAAAACTGATGATATGTTGTAGTTATTATTGTTGTTACTGATGTCATCAGATGGAGCAGAGAGAAATGGAGAGAGGAGGGGAAGACAGAGAGGGGGAGAGAAAGACAGACACCTGCAGACCTGCTTCACCGCCTGTGAAGCGACTCCCCTGCAGATGGGGAGCCGGGGGCTCGAACCGGCATCCTTATGTCTTTGTTCCTTTTCTAGGCAAGTTTGCATTCTGGGCTAGGTAACTTATCTCCCGATATGATATCATTGTTATTCATCTCTGCTAAGAGTTCACCACCCACCTACGTGTGACTGCTCCCTTCTCAATGTCCCCTTTCATTTCTCGCGGAGCTCCTAGCACTACTCTGTCCTGATAGTCACATTTCTCAATCACGATTTTTTTTTTTTCTGCTTCCAGGATTATTGCTGGGGTTGGGTGCTGGCAGTATGAATCCACTGCTCCTAGCAGCCATTTTTTTTTCCATTTTATTAGATAGAACAGAGAGAAATTGAAAGAGGAGGGGAGATAGAGAGGGAGAGAGAAAAAGAGACACCTGCAGACCTTCACTTCACCACTTGTGAAGTGTCCACCCTGGGAGCTCCAAACTGGATCCTTGCACGGTGGGTCCTTGTCCTTAGTACCAGGTGGACTGAACCACTGAACCGGGAGCACCACCACCTGCCGCCCTCAGTCATCGTCTTCACCTTGTTTCAGCTCTGCTCGTTGCTTCCAGGTTCCTTCGATATTAGATTCATGTGGTCATGAGTGCTCAGCTGAGTGACTCTTTTTTTTTTTTTTTCCAGTTCAGTCCTACCCCTTGCATCTTGTAGACAATTCTGGTCAGCTAAAATCAAAAGGCAGACAAAGTCATAGAATGTGTTTTGTCACCTACTTCCAAATCAGTTCTGACCCACACTCTGCCTTCTGGATTCAGCAGAGAGAGACTTGTGCAGAGTGGAAGTTAAAGGCCTACAACCCCTCCATGAGATGGGAAATTCAAAGGTGACAAGGAAAGGGAAGCTTAACTCACTACAAACCCAGCATTGCAACTGAAAATAAAGAATTTTGTTTCTTGTACTGTATTATTATACTCTTGACCTACCCTCCTAAGAGTTGTCTAATACCACATCTTTCAACCTAGGATGTCCCCTTAAGACTTCTGTTTTCTGAGAGAAGCCGAGGAATCTTCTTTTAAACATTCCTGGGGAGTATTATATGGCTTCCGTTTCCTGTTAGATCCATTTCTTCATCGATCAGAGTAGGTAACCAGATGTGCTTGTCACGTTTGGATGGGGACAATTTGTAACCAAGAGAGAAAAGGGAGAGTAAAGCTCAGAAAACAGTTCCCTATTAATTTGCACACATGTGGGTCTTGTCCAGATATTTTAAAAGTAATAGTTTTCCTTCCTGAAATCTCTGAGGCTATTGTGGTTGACCATGAGGTCAGGGAAAAGGCTAATTGCAAGAACAGCTGTCATCAACCCAAAGAGTTAACTGAAATCAAATACAAAGACCTACTGATTCTTGAAACATTCTTCAGATACTCATAATGGTCTCACCAATCAGAGTTAAGGAGATTAGTGATGGGTGAGCCACAAACATGTTGAGATTTTATTTTTTCTCTTAATATTTAAAAATAGGTATGGGTAGTCACTTATGAATGAGTTTCATGGCATCTTAGAAATGAATCAAAAAGGCATGCTTAAGTTTAATAACTAGCACTGCAAAGTAATTTTCAAATTACTTGGACTGCTAAGCCAAGATCATAGCTTTAGCTACTGTGATACCACCAAGAAAATATGTTATTTCAACTTAACCTTAGTAATAGATGACTGTGGATATATTAAAGCTGGTATTTATCCTCTCAGTGTAAGTAAAACAGAAGGACGCTTCATCAAGTGCAGTAAGTCAAAATAATTAAAATAAACATGTAGGAAACAGAAACAATTTTGAATGTAGGAAAGAAGTAGAGCCCACAATAGTTATGGCTAGGGAAATAAAATACATATTAACTTGGGCAATAATGAGGAAACATCGAGGAAATACTTAGGGTTCTAAAATGCTGAGAGTTTGTAATGTAAGAATGTTATGTAATATGATTAATAAACATGTCTTCTTTCTACAAAGTTAGAAGGTGATTTCCAGAAATGTGGGAGCTTCCATTTAGTTTCCTACAATTGAAAAAGTCTGGGAATGTTGACAGGGGTTCCTGATCAAAAGCTCTCATTCCAGGAGTCTGGTGGTAGTGCAGCGGGTTAAGCACATGTGGTACAAAGCGCAAGGACCAGAATAAGGATCCCAGTTCGAGCCCCCGGCTCCCCACCTGCAGGGGAGTCACTTCACAGGCGGTGAAGCAGGTCTGCAGGTGTCTGTCTTTCTCTCCCCCTCTCTGTCTTCCCCTGCTCTCTCCATTTCTCTCTGTCCTATCACAACAACGACATCCATAACAACAACAATAATAGCTACAACAGTAAAAAAAAAAAAACATGAGCAACAAAAGGGGAAATAAATATAAAAAAGCTCTCATTCCTTATTCAACTCAGTCTCCAAAAACGTACAACATAATCATCAATTGTAAATCAGAATCTTTAAATGTTGCTTCTGATTCTGAGTGCTATCCTTGCCCTGTTCATCTGTGGATGGTTTGAGTGCACAGGAAAAATGAACAGCAGTGTGTTTATGTGTGTGTGTGTGTGTGTGTGTGTATGTGTGTGTGTATGTGTGTATGTGTGTCTGTGTGAGTGTGTGTGTGTGTGTCTGTGTGAGTGTGTCTGTGTGTGTGTGTGTCTGTGTGAGTGTGAGTGTGTGTCTGTGTGAGTGTGTCTGTGTGTGTGTGTCTGTGTGTGTGTGTCTGTGTGAGTGTGTGTGTGTCTGTGTGAGTGTGTGTGTGTGTGTCTGTGTCTGTGTGAGTGTGTGTGTCTGTGTGTTGTACATTTATATTCCATCTGTGTTCATTTGTCCTCTACTGTAAATGACTATATTTCTGTCTAGGCCAAAAAAAGTCCCTATAAAGATGGGAAGTAAGGACCTGAAGAAAAGCAAATATAGTAGAGAGCTGTGACTTAACTAGACTGAGAGGGGACATACAGTAAACAAGAGTCTATTTTAACATTAACAATCCAGAACTCTATGGCACGTTGTCTCCAAAAGTGTAAGAAGTATGGTTGTGTCCGTATCAATTTGCTATTTTTGTCATCTTGGTTTACATATAGAATGTTGCCCTAATGGTGCTTTAAAAATGTTACTTTCTGCTTATCGGTGAATTAAAACCAGGCCACCATTCCAAGAACATCTGGATTAAAGAGGATGTTATAATTAAGGCAAGATGGAACAAATAAATAAATAAATAAGCAAGCCACAGATAGTTCATCAGTACCTTAGTCTTAAAATCAGCAATAACAGCATTGGCTATAAGCTCCAAGTGAATGCTCTGCTATTTCCCCTGGGATATTTTGTCCTTTTCAGCTACAATCATTTTATTGGGGAGAATAGTGGATTGCAGTGTGGCCATTTGACATAGTCACCAGTTCTTGTCTCCTCATTCTGTACACCACTCCCACACCAAGCTTGGTCCATCACCATCAATTCTGTGTTCATCTACTCATATCCGTGACTCTTCAGCTATTTAGAGAGTGTTTACACTTGGAAGAGTCTGCTGGTCTTCACGCTCCTCTTTCCTTGATATAGAACACTCCACCAGTAATTACTTGGTTGTGGGAACTGGGCAGTGGCACACTCAATTAAACATGCATACTATGTACAAGGACCAGCATAAAGTTACAAGTTCAAGCCCCCAGCTCCTCCCCTGTAGTGGGATGCTTCACAAGCAGAGAAGCAGGTCTACGGGTATCTCTCTCTCTCTCTCTCTCTCTCTCTCTCTCTCTCTCTCTCTCAGACTCTCTCTCTTTCCGACTCTCTCTGTCTCTCTCTCTCAAACTCTCTCTGTCTCTCTCTCAATTTCTCTCTGTCTTATTCAAAATAATGGGGGAATATGGCTGCCAAGAACAGTGGAATCATAGTGCAGGCAGTGAAGCCCTCTCAGAACCCTGGAGGCAAACACAAATCAAAACAAACAAACAAAAAAAGCCTGCTAGTTGTCACTGGACAGGTGATGGGAACCTTGGATTTTGGACATCACCCTGTCCCTCCCTTTAGCAGTGAGTTCTCTACTTGTCACCTGTGACCTCTTGAATCGTCTTTTCTCTAAGCAACATTTTCATCATTTAAAACCATGAATTGCAGGGGTTGTGTGGGGAGCACAAATAGACAACAAGACTGTTATGTGTAAAGTCCTGTGTTTTTTCTTAAAATGGCTTGTGGCCACAGTGATACTCTGGTGTCCTCTCTCTCTCTCTCTCTCTCTCTCTCTCTCTCTCTCTCTCTCCCTCTCTTCAGTGAAGAGATAAGTAAAGCTTTGAAATAAATAAATAAAATGCATTGTTTTTATTTACAATAAAATATGCAAAGTAGAATCTTATTTGCCATTTTCCCAGAACCTAATTGCATCTAACTTCCTTCCTTCCTACCTTTTTATCTTCCTTCTTTCAATATTTTATTTTCTTTCTTCTCCTTCCTTCCTCCCTTATTTCTTTTTTATTCTCTCAGTAGTTAGACATAAAGTAGTACATTAGTGCACTCCAAAAAGCATAGAATAGTTTCAGAAGATACAAACCTGTATTTCTGTGGTTGTTTGGTTGTTTTACTTGCTTGCTTGCCATCAGGGCTAACAGACAAAGGCTTGGCACCTGCAGGATTACTCCACTATTCCCTGCAGAAATCTTCATATATATATATATATATATATATATATATGAGAGAGAGAGAGAGAGAGAGAGAGAGAGAGAGAGAGATTGAGAACGTACCACAGCTTCACAGCTCACGAATCTCCCCTCACGTAGGTGGGAATCAGGGCCTTGAGCCCTTCCTGGTTCTCACGCATGGGGATGTGTGTGCTTAAAGACTGCAACACTACCCAGCCCTCCTGTGCTCTTCTTTTAGCCACACTTGATTTCTGGAGTGAAACCTTAC
Organism: Erinaceus europaeus; assembly: GCF_950295315.1. Taxonomy (NCBI): domain Eukaryota; kingdom Metazoa; phylum Chordata; class Mammalia; order Eulipotyphla; family Erinaceidae; genus Erinaceus; species Erinaceus europaeus. The sequence continues at coordinate 3,428,449 of NC_080168.1, read as the reverse complement.
ACTACTCTGGGGACCTACCTTCACTAAGACCTTGGAAGTTTCCCCCACCTCTCAGGGTTGTCTGCAATGAGCCTCCTATAATTCATTAATTACAGTGTGAGTTTCCCTTCTCCTTCTTGTCCTCCTCTGTCCTCTCTCATATTTCTGCTCCTCTTAAATCTCTGACCCTGGAAGCCTTGCTTCCTGCATTGGTCTGACTGACTCTCCAGCCTTACCTTATGTGTTTCCATCTCTTATGGATTCCAACAACTATTGATTTCTGTCAGTCTATTCAGTATTTTACTTGCTCAGACAGAGTACCAGTCATTCACACACTGCAGAATCTATTAAACCTTTGCTTCTACCTGTAGTGATCTCAAAATGCCTGGAATGGAAATAACGCCTCATAATTCCTTTACATGATGTTATATTTGCAAAAGGATATCATTCTTTTTAAAATATTTATGAAAGACTTAAAATTAGTGTTTATAGTTTCAGAACATTAAACCAGAGAAATTTTTGCTAAGCATGCTTATGTGTGGTGTTTATACTTATAATGTAACATATATACACAGACATACACACACACACACACTTAGAAGGCTCATATCTTAAATATATATGTTTAAAATATCCATGTGCAATTGATAGCTTACTTTTATTAAGGTGGCAGTGTCCTCTGAGCAATTTCACTTTCCTTTAAGGTTTTAAGATTCACTTATTTATGAGGAAGAGAACTTTATTCAGAACATTATTCTGACCTGTGTGATGTCTGAGACCAAATTCTGGACCTAAGTCAGGCGTCTGTGCTATCTGATGCTCCACATCTCAGGCAACACTATTTGTGATTTTCTTTTATGCCAACGTGGGTGCTGTGCAAATGCGTGAATTTTACAACTTCATATTGACTTCTCCAGATAGATAAAAAGAGACTGGGGCTAAGGAGCTAGCATGATGTTTATGCAAAAGTCTTTCATACCTGAAGCTCTGAGGTTCCACATTCAATCCTCAGCATCACCATAAGGCAAAGCTGAGTAGTACTCTTCCTCTTTTTAATTCCTTCTTCTTCTCACCTATTTCTCCTTGTATCTCTTTCATTAAAATAAATAAATAAATATTTTTCCCCTCCAGGGTTATTGCTGGGCTCAGTGCCTGCACCATGAATCCATCACTCCTGGAGGCCATTTTCCCCCCTTTTGTTGCCCTTGTTGTTGTAGCCTCCTTGTGGTTATTATTATTGCCATTGTTGATGTCTTTTGTTGTTGGATAGGACAGAGAGAAATGGAGAGAGGAGGGGAAGACAGAGAGGACTAGAGAAAGACAGACACCTGCAGACCTGCTTCATTGCCTGTGAAGCAACTCCCCTGCAGGTGGGGAGCCTGGGGAGTTGCTTCACAGGCAGAGTCCTGGGGAGTCCTTGCGCTTTGCACCACATGCGCTTAATGCACTGCACCACCGCCCGACCCCATAATGTATATTTTTTTTATTTAAGAAAGGATTAATTAACAAAAACATAAGCTAGGATGGGTACAACTCCACACAATTCCCACCACCCAATCTCCATAACCCACCCCCTCCCCTGATAGCTTTCCCATTCTCTATCCCTCTGGGAGCATGGACCCAGGGTCATTGAGGGTTGCAGAAGGTAGAAGGTCTGGCTTCTTTAATTGCTTCCCCGCTGAACATGGGCGTTGACTGGTCGGTCCATACTCCCAGTCTGTCTCTCTCTTTTCCCTAGTAGGGTGTGTCTCTGGGGAAGCTGAGCTCCAGGACACATTGGTGGGATCTTCAATCCAGGAAAGCCTGGCCAGCATCCTGGTGGCATCTGGAACCTGGTGACTGAAAAGAGAGTTAACATACGAAGCCAAACAAATTGTTGAGCAATCATGGACCCAAAGCTTGGAATAGTGGAGAGGAAGTGTTAGGGGGATACTCACTGCAAACTCTAGTGTACTTCTGCTTTCAGGTATATATTTTGCAGTAGTTTATGGATATGTGTGAACATATGCTCTCTCTCACAGAAACTGGTGTACATCTAGGTTATGGGACTTTGCCAGAAAGTGAACCACCTGAGATGAAATTAGAGTATACTATAAAAGGAAAGGTCTCACCCGAGTAATGAAGCTGAAGGGTTGTCATTCCACTCGTGAAGTCTCTGGACACAGTCTGAGGTGAAGCATGTTCAGAAGGCTAGACATGGACCTTCCATATGATCCAGTAATTCCTCTCCTGGGGTTATACCCCAAGGACTCCATAACACCCAACCAAAAAGAGGTATGTACTCCTATGTTCATAGCAGCACAATTCATAATAGCTAAAAATCTGGAAGCAACCCAGGTGCCCAACAACAGATGAGTGGCTGAGAAAGCTGTGGTATATATACACAATGGAATACTATGCAGCTATCAAGAACAATGAACCCACCTTCTCTGACCCATCTTGGACAGAGCTAGAAGGAATTATGTTAAGTAAGCTAAGTCAGAAAGATAAAGATGAGTATGGGATGATCCCACTCATCAACAGAAGCTGACTAAGAAGATCTGAAAGGGAAACTAAAAGCAGGACCTGACCAAATTGTCAGTAGGGCACCAAAGTAAAAACCCTGTGGTGAGGGGTAGACTTGCCGCTCCCTGGGACAGTGGGGGGTGGGAATGGGTGGGAGGGATGGGTCACAGTCTTTTGGTGGCGGGAATGGCGTTTATGTACACTCCTAGCAAAATGTAGACATATAAATCATTAGTTAATCAATATGAGAGGGGGAAAATTAATTGTATGTCTCAAAGTTTTTCAAAACACAAACTGAATCTTTTTAATATATAGGCTGTGTATTTGATATGCGGGCTCTCTCAAAAGCCTAGACCAAGTAGATCAGAAGCAACCAATAGCACAGCTATATACAAGATACTGGGTACTGTACAGCAAACCATAACAAAAGGACTTTTCAAAGTTAACCCAATTACCAAATAATGTGATGATAACATTAACTATCGATTGTCTTTTTGAACCCTAAGACAGCAGGAACCTCACATCTCCACTATAGAGCCCCTACTTCCCCTAGTCCTGGAACCTTTGGTTAGGGCCCACTTTCCCGTATGCGTCTCCCAACCCATAATGTATTTTAAGAAGAGAGACAGACATAGACAAAGAGAGAGAGACAGCACCAAATATTCCTCAGAGCTAGACTAGCATGTGCTGTACTGAGGGCTTAGACCAGGACTTCAGGCACAGAAAAACAGATACCCTAACAGATGAGTTACATCACTGACCTTTGTTATATTTATTTTTTTATATTTATTTATTTATTTTCCCTTTTGTTGCCCTTGTTGTTTTTCATTGTTGTAGTTATTATTGTTGTTATTGATGTTGTCCTTGTTGGATAGGACAGAGAGAAATGAACAGAGGAGGGGAAGACAGAGAGGGGGAGAGAAAGACAGACACTTACAGACCTGCTTCACTGCCTGTGAAGCGACTCTCCTACAGGTGGGGAACCGGGGGCTCGAACCGGGATCCTTACGCAGGTCTGTGCGCTTTGAGCCAACGTGCGCTTAACCCTCTGCGCTACCGCCCAATTCCCCATTTGTTACATTTCTTTCTAGAACAATTCTTTCCCACAACAGAAAAGATAAGTCTAGGGAGTCGGGCGGTAGCGCAATGGGTTAAGCGCAGGTGGCGCAAAGCACAAGGACCAGCATAAGGATCCCGGTTTGAGCCCCCGGGTCCCCACCTGCAGGGGAGTCCCTTCACAGGCTGTGAAGCAGGTCTGCAGGTGTCTGTCTTTCTCTCCCCCTCTCTGTCTTCCCCTCCTCTCTCCATTTCTCTCTGTCCTATCCAACAACGACAACAACAATAATAACTACAACAATAAAACAACAAGGGCAACAAAAGGGAATAAATAAATAAAATAAATATTTAAAAAAAAAGGAAAGATATTCGGAAGTAGTAGTGGGTGTATGTTTCTCTTGGAAAGGAAGAGAAGAAAGGGGCATAAAAAAATAGCAAATGTATAAAATATAGACAGATAGTTGTAGAAATAATAGTCAAGCCATATTTGCAGCCTTTAGAGAACTGCTTCTAATTGAGGGAATGGGGATCTAGAACTCTGGTGGTGAGAATGGTGTGGATTATACCCTTGTTATTTATTATTATTATTTTGTAAATCAGTATTAAGTCACTAATACATTATAAACGTAAGTAAAATGTGCTTTTTTTTTTTGCCTCTAAGATTACTGCTGGGGCTCGGTGCCTGCACCATGGATCCTGCTCTTGGAAGCTATTTTTTTCCCCCTTGTGTTGCCCTAGTTGTTTTATCATTGTGGTGATTATTGTTGTTGTTACTGATGTCGTTGTTGTTGGATAGGACAGACAGAAATGGAGAGAGGAGGGGAAGACAGAGAGGGAAGAGAAAGACAAGACACCTGCAGACCTGCTTCACCACCTGTGAAGCGACTCCCCTGCAGGTGGGGAACCGGGGGCTTGAACCGGGATGTTTAAGCCGGTCGTTGCGCTTGGTGCCACGTGCGCCTAACCTGCTTTACTACCTCCCACCCCGGTTAAATGGGAAGTCACTTATGGAAGTGACTACATAAATATATCCTGATGAATTAGCATATTGAGATGTGCCATTTATTCTGAAACAAGAAAACATGATTAAGGTTGATGTTTTAGAGTCCAGTACCAGGTTTTTTTTTTTTTTTCTTTCTGTGACTGAAACGTTTTGTTGTGGTAGGAGAAACACTAAACTAAAGGGCTGTTGGGAAAAGCCATGACCCTTTTTTTTTTTTGCTTCCAGGTTGTTTCCAGGCTTTTTACTGGGGCTCCGTGCCTGCACTGCAAATCCACTGCTCCTGGCAGCCATCTTTTTGTTTGTTTGTTTTTGTTATTAGATGGGACAGAGGGGAATTGAGAGAGGAGGGAGGAGATATAGAAGGGGAGAGAAAGATAGACACCTGCAGACCTGCTTTACCACTTGTGAAGCCACTACCCCCACAAGTAGGGAGCCAGGGCCTCAGACTGGTTCCTTGAGCTGGTCTGCACTTCACTGGTATATGCACTTAATCCAATGAGCTACTGCATGGCCCCTGCCATGACACAGTTTTGCATAGAAAAACATAACAAAAGATGCCATGACTTTCCTGACAACCCAATCTGCTGAGATGCATGCCCTTAATCTGTTGTGTAAATGAGAAGGACAATCATGCTCTAGGGTTGCTGTGAGAGTAAATGCTAATGCATAGCCCTGAACTATCCAATATCTTGAGTCACTCTGTGAGCATGGTGCTGGAAATGGTTATACTTATCGATTTGTAATCCTTTCTTATAAGAGAAATCTGGCTAATGCAATCCTTTTCCAAAATAAACACACACAGAGAGATACCACTGTCTTCTTTCTTCCCCGAATCATACACAACACACAAGGCTCATCTCGAAGTCTAGATCTCTAGAGAAATCAAATGCAAAGAACTGCTTCGCAGTACATTGAGAACTTCTGTCTAAAACATTTCAAACACAATATCTTTCAGAAGCAAACCAGAATGCTGTTGGGAAGGAAGAGCTACTTTGAAATCCAGCATCTCCACTTCCTGAAGGGAGGCATTCAAGTCTTTGTCCTTGACTTGCCTTTTTCCCTTCGCAATCACTCCCTTAACACTCTCATCTCCTCTGTCAGTTTCAGTGATTGCATCTGAGCAGAGACTGACTCTGGAATCTATATTTACCATCTTGGTCTCTCTCCTGGGTTTCAAGATTGGATTTCTAATTCCTGTTGGAATTAGACTATCTGAATTGTGATCTCTAAAGCATTATCGGAATCAGAGCTCATTCTTTTTTCTCTTTCAAAGCTTCCCTTCTCTCTTATTCTCCCAATTCAGTTCATGGTGCCATCAGCTTCTCTGGGAACCTAGCTCAAATATTTTGAGATATTGATGCTTGTGCCCAGGACTACAGAGCAAGCCTTTGCTCTAGCATCTCTAAATTGATTTTATTTTAATTTCATGTAAATATGGAATTAAATACATACACACAACACACATGTGGAATCCTGCCTGCATGAAAGCTTAGTGACACAAAGAATAATATGTAGATATTATAGCACAACACTACTTTACGATCCATAACGCTTCTCTTTTATTTATTTATTTATTGGTTGGTTTGTTACTGGATAGAGCAGAGAGAAATTAAGAGGAGAGAGAGGGAGAGAGAAAGAAGGAGAGAGACAAAGAAGCAAAGAGACACCTACAGCTATACTCCACCACTCGGGAAGCTTCCCCCCTACAGGTGAGGACTTTGGTCCTTGAACCTGGATCCTTGTGCACTGCAGTGTGTGTTCATAACTGGGTGTACCAGCACTTGGCCCCTTTTCCCCCCGTAGAGCTGTTCCAGGTGCTTTGTTTCACCCATGTGATGCTGAGACTTTTTTTTTTTAGTAATTCAGTTATTTTTATTTATTAGTAGTCGTATGTTACAAGAGCGTATGATTATAATGTCCAGTTACACACCACACCCACCTCCAAAGTTCTGTGCCCCTACCCTTCCGTCTCCCAAAGATGACCACCACCATTCTCATAAGCTGAACACTTTGCGTGCTTCTGTTTAGTTTAGATTTTTTTGTTTTGCTTTGTTCTCTTTTTGGCAAGTTCATGTGAATCAGCTCTCTAGATTCCACATGTGAGTGAAACCGTCCTGTAGCTGTCTTTCACCTCTTATCTCACTAAGCTGAATCACCTTCAATCCCATTCATTTTGTCTCAAAGAACACAATACCTTTATCATCATCATCATCATCATCATCATCATCATCCTCAATCATTTCAGGGTAGTATCCCATGGAATATAAACTCCATAACTTCCAGAGCCAGTCATTTATTGATAGGCACCTAGAGGTGCATATGTCCCTTCAAATTAGTTTGTCCTTTGGATAATGCCTAAGAGTGGTATTTCTGGGTTGTAAGGTTGAATTCAATTGTTATGTGTTAAAGGACTGGCCATACCATCTTCCAAATGGACTGTACCAGTCGCATTTCCACCAGCAATAAGGAGCTGAGGCCTAAATCCAGGCCGTCATCTCTCAAGCATGTTAGCTCTCATCTAGCTCTCTAACTTGAAATCAAACAGTTGTCTCTGGGTCTTTTCACCAATATGCCAAGCACACCATTCCTATGTTAGTTCTAAATAGTTTCTTCTTTTTTTTTAAGTTCTTTTCATTATCTTTATTTATTTATTGGATAGAGAAAGTCATAAATTGAGAGAGAGAGAGGGGAGATAGAGAGAGACACAGAGACACCTGCATCCCTGCTTCACCACTCGTGAAGCTTCCCCCCTGCAGGTGGGGACTGGGGGTTCAAACCTGGGACCTTGTGCACTGTAACATATGTGCTCAACCAGGTGCACCAACACCTGACCCCCTTAATACAGCTTCTATATAACGCCCCAGTTTGTCAAGTAGTCACATGAAATCTTGGCTTATTACCCAAGAAAATAATTATTTAAAATTATTTATTTATTTGGTAGAGATAGAGAAAAAAAAACAGAGAGGGAAGAAGGAGACAGAAAGAGAAATAAGAAGGGATACATGCTTCATGTCTGCATGACTAATGAAGCATTCCCCCTGCAGGTGTGAACCCAGGTCTTGAACCTAGGTCCTAGCTCATTGTAACATCTGTATCAAACCATGTGAACCACTGCCTGGGCTCCAAGGAGAAATTTTCTAAACAGTTTAAACTGAATGAATTTTCACTGTGAGACCTTGTTATTTTAATTAATTAACTAATTAATTAATTTTGCCTCCAGGGTTATTACTGAAGCCCAGTGTCTGCACTACAAATCCACTGCTCCTGGAGGCTATTTTTCCCCTTTTGTCGCCCTTGTTGTTTATTGTTGTTGTATTATTGTTGTTCTTATTGCTCTCATTATTGTTGGATAGGACAGAGAGAAATCTGGAGAGGAGAGGAAGACAGAGAGGAGAGAAAGACAGACACCTGCAGACCTGCTTCATCACTTATGAAGTGACCCCCTACAGGTAGGGAGCCGGGGCTCGAACCTGGATCCTTAAGTCAGTCCTTGTGCTTGGCGCCATGGGAACTTAACCTGCTGCGCCACCACCCCAGCCCTGGTCATATCAATTTAAACCCATGGTTCTCTATTTCTATTTTATATTGTCAGTGTGGTGTCTTTATTCATATTCTTTGTATTATAAATATTCATTGATACAATATTCTCTGTACCGTCAACTGTCCCACATTTCTTTAATTCCGATTTAAAATGCCTCACAGTACTCATTGTAGGGGAAGGGATTCTGGATTCCTTTGAGCTGACATAGCACATTTGTTATTGCACTCTTATGAAATGCGTTCCTTTCTGCCGTTCATTAAGAGTATTTATCGCAGTATATTATGTCCAGTGAAAGTAAAATATATGTCAAAGTCCAAGTGTTGAAATGAGTAGGCTCACACCTTGTCTCAGTAGTTGTTCCATAGTATTTTCTACAGAAGAAAAATGAATGAGTCTGATTTTGCCCAGACTGATCACGTCATCCCTCCGCAACCCCCACACACCCCTGCTCTGCTCTACCCTCTGGCCCTGAAACTCCACTCTTTTTTCCTTCCTTGCTCCTCATGGCCAGAATGATTCAGGCTGACCTGATAGATAGATAGATAAACAACACTCTTTGACATCTATTCTTTGAAAAGTTGTCCAAAGCTAGTCTAATGTAGGGCTTCAGATTAAAGCCCACTAGTTGGCTAGCTATCTTTTAGTGTTCCATAGTGATCAGCATGCTTACTCAGAGTCCAGATATGTGGGGCTTGTGATTACAATGTTTCCTGTACATAGTTATCCCACCTGCAAAAATATGCCTTTGCCCCCTGAACAGAATGCCATTGCTATAACATAGGGGGAAGCCAGATAAAGAGGGGGAGGGAGAGGGAGAGGGGGAGGGGGAGGGACAGGGACAGGGAGAGGGAGAGGGAGGGGGAGGGGGAGGGGGAGAGGGAGGGAGAGGGAGAGGGAGAGGGAGAGGGAGAGGGAGAGGGAGAGGGAGAGGGAGAGGGAGAGGGAGAGGGAGAGGGAGAGGGAGAGGGAGAGGGAGAAGAGACTGAAGTGCTTCTAGACTCAATATGGCCATTAAGAACTCACATTTCTTTTTTATTTGACTCTTTTTCTTTTTTTAAGAGTACAGTTGTTGGCACATGGGTACAATTTCTAATCTCAGCAAGATAGATGTCTATAAAGTATTCTCACCCCCAAATTAGGGCCATCATTGTGAAAGCATCCCTCCCCATCCTCCTTCCCCAGAGTCCTTTGCTTTCGTGCTATACACCAAGTCCATTCCATGTTCTGCTTTCTGTTTCCCCTTCTGTTCTTATTTCTCAACTTCTGTCCATGATTGAGATCATCTCATATTCATTCTTTTCTTTCAAGTTTATCTCACTTCACAGAATTCCTTCAAACTCCATCTAAGATGAGGTGAAGAAAGTGAGTTCATCATTTTTAGTAGCTGCGTAGTATTCCATTGTGTATAGAGACCACAACTTACTCAGCCACTCTTCTGTTGTTGGACACCTGGGTTGCTTCCAGGCTTTGGCTATTACAAATTGTGCTGCCATGAACACAAGTGTACACAGATCATTTGGGATGGGTGTGTTTGATCTTGGAATAGAGATCCTGGTCTCTGGAATCTGTGTCTTTCTGATGGCAGCAATACACACACACACACACACACACATACACACACACATATTAGGTTCAGGCTCACAAGGGGGAAAATTTCTCTCCTTAATATATTAGGAAGCTTGTAGAGTGTTGTACATCAATCAACTACTTTCGCAGCATTTATTTGGGTGTGCAAACAGATTTTCATTTTTTAAAAAATATTTATTTTTTCCTTTTAGTTGTCCTTGTTAATTTACTGTAGTAGCTATTATTGATTTCATTGTTGTTGGATAGGACAGAGAGAAATGGAGAGAGGAGAGGAGGACAGAGGGGGGAGAGAAAGACAGACACCTGCAGACCTGCTTCACCCTCTGTGAAGCGACTCCCCTGCAGGTGGGGAGCCAGGGCCTCAACCGAGATCCTTACTCTGGTCCTTGGGCTTTGCATCACGTGCACTTAACCTGCTGCACTACCACCCGACTCCCCCAAACTAGTCTTAATTTGGCTTTATCCTCTCAAGTTTAAAACAAACAAAAAAGAAAGGAAGAACATCAATGGCCAAAGTCATGCTTAATTTGCATCTAGGAATTTCCCAAGGTGAATTCATTGCTCATGGAAATTGACCCAAATATCACAGACATATGCTCCCTGAAAGTTTAGGAATGTCTAGAGCAAGGTGAGTGTCCAAGGAACACATAGTCAAAAGAAGAAGGGCAACTGTGCACTGAGTGATAAAACTGACAGAGAGGTGACACACACACACACACACACACACACACACACACACACACACACACCATTCACCAAGACTCCTGCCTCCTCCCCTTTGCATTCTGTACCCTAACACTTTGAGGTCTGTGGGCATCACTTCAACCTTCCTAGGGGGCATGCTGATAGCTCTCTAAACTATGTTATGTTATATATATTTAACAAATACCCCACACATGATGCTTGAGTGTGTGCAGTGCTGGTAGGTGGCGGGTCATTAAGCCTGTTGGGAAGACAAGCTTGGGTGAAGGCAGAGTAAATAGATTCGGCAGAGAAACAATACAGTCTGCTTGCAGAAGAGCGGCCTTCTCAGAGGCCCTGCAGTGTGGTGGCCTGGGATCAAGTCTCCTCGTCTCTACTCTGGGCTTTCTCCAAGTGACAAGTGGCCAATCCAGCAGAAAGGCCCTAGAAGTCCAAGTCTCCACTGTCTCATCTTGCAGAACAGAGGCGCTATTTTCTGCCCAGCTCACGTAGTAATACTTTTTTTTTCTTAAGAAAAATGTTGCTATGGTCCAGTTATCTTTAAAAGCTTCCTCCAGGCTGGGGAAACAGCATGATGGTTCTGCAAAAGACCTTAATGCCTGAGGCTCTGAAGTCTCAGGTTCAATTCCCAGCACCAACAACAACCAGAGATGAACAATGTTTGTCTCTCTCTCTCTGTCTCTCTTTCTCTCTCTCATTAAAAAAATTAAAAATCTTTATTTAAAAAATAAAATAAAATCTTCCTCCTTTCTTTTTTTTTTTCATGTTCCTGTTGAAGGTCCTTTTCATCAACACCTGACCTAAAGATGCCACACAGGAAACCCTGGACTTCAACTCGCATCATCCTCACAGATGTTTTATGGAGTTGAGCCATTGATTGACAGAGCTTGGTTCCTTTCAGCCAGTCTTTACTGAGCAACTACAATGTGCCAAGTGCCTCCCGAATCATTAAAGTGTGGGCTGGCTAAAGCTAGCCCTTCATTTCTCTCAGTGGGGCATTCTATGAAAATATGCAAGATGTCTTTAGTTTTAAGAATGAACACAGTCAAGATAAAGGCAGAGAGAAATTGAGAAGAAAGAGGGAGATAAGGAGGGCTACTTTGTCACCTGTGAAGCTTCCACCCTGAGATGGAGACTGGAGTGTGAATCCTGGTCCTTGCACACACACTCTAACACTCTGATCAGAGTATGAGATTGCTGGCCTCAGCAATGTAATTTTTAACGTTTCACTGTCAGACCACTCCAATGAGCTATTCAATTAAGGTGGAATATCAAGGATAGAGTGTCAGAATTTAAGTAACAATCTTTATTTAAAAAAAAAACATTATTAGTGATTTAATATTGAGTTTCAAAATTACATGTCAACAGGGATATAATTCTACACCATTCCCACCACCAGAGTTCTGAATTCCCGTAGACAGTCCCTCCATTGCAAACCACCACAGTCCTCCCAAGGTTGCAGACATGGGTTAACTATCATCTCTACAATTATCTGTACATAATTGCCCCCTTTTACTTCCAGATCCAACCATCTTTTCCTCTCCAAGTCACACATAATTCTATTATTACACTCAAATATCATATATCAAATATCTCTCCCCTTTTTCCTCCTCTCTCTGGGTCCTGATGGAGCTGGAATTCAAAGCCCTCTTATTCTCTTCCTCCTATCACTTCTCCCCCACTGGGAATATGGATCAGAATTGTTTTGGGGGGTGCAGAAGGTGGGAGATCTGACTTCTGTAATTGCTTCTTCACTGGACATGAATGTTGGCAGGTGGATCCATAACCCCAGCCTTTTTCTGTCTGTCCCTCATAGGGTAACGTTCTAGAGAGGTGAGGTTCCAAGACACAATGGTTAGGGCCTCTGCCAAGAGAGATTTGTAGACCTTTGTACATCAAGTTCAGTTATTTTTTTAAAACCAAAGTTATTGAACTTGTACCCTGAAGAGCATTAAGGCAGTTTCGAAAACACAGGTCTATTGTTTTTCTCAAGTGAGTACTTACTTGCACTGGGTGTGTTGGTGGGAAATGAACTCAAACTTTACAAATGAGGCCTTTGCCTTGGCATATACCGCTGAGCACACACATCACTGGGCATAAAGATCGAGGGTCAAACCCCAGCTTCCAGCCTTCAAAGTGGAAACTTCCCGGATGGTGAATAAGTGCTGCAGGTATCTCTCCCCTTCTCTAATTCCCCTTTCAATTTCATTATTGCCTACTCCAAAATAATAAATGTATTTATTCTTTAATAAAAGAAAGAAAAACTTTAGAAACTTAGCAGCCTGGGTCAGGAAGACAAAAGTAACAGCTAGAATACTTTTGCTTCTTTGAATACAAAGTATTTTTCTGATTTTTCCCCTAAAGCATATAGTATGGCAGATATTTGCAGAAAATATGACTCAAGCCAATAAAAATGGTAGGTTTTTTTTTGTAGTTTATGGTTTGTGCAATTCTCTATTTTTTTCTTCTTTTTAAATTTTTTAAAAAATTATCTTTACTGGATAGAGACAGCCAGAAATCAGGGGGAGGGGCAGTGAGGAAGAGAGACAGAGAGACACCTGCAACACTGCTTCACCACGCATGAAGTTTTCCCCTGCAGGTGGGGACCTGGGACTTGAACCTGGGTCCTTGCACATTGTAACATGTGCGCTCAACCAGGTGTGCCACGACCCAGCCCCAGGTCTATTTTGTTTTTGTTTTTGTGTTTGCCACCAGGATTATCACTGGTACTTGGAGCCAGCATTAACAAATCAGTCATCAACCACTCCCAGTGGCCATTTAATTTTTCTAGTTTATTTGACAGGACAGAGACTGACTGAGAGGGTAGAGGGAGATAGAGAGTGAGAATAAAGATAGACACCTGCTTCACCCCTGCAGGTAGGGGCTGGGTGCTTGAACTCAGATGCACAGGCAAGAAAATGTGTGCACCATTGCCTGGCTGGCTTCTTTGTTGGGAAATTGTGAGAATGTGGTAGAGCCTGCCAGGGCTTGACCTGGGGAGTGCATCTATCCTGTCAGTCTCTCTTTCTACCTAGAAGTTGAGCGCGGAAGGACAGGAGTGACCCCAAAGGTGTGCCCCCATCTTATCAGGCTCCCTGCCTCACAAAGCACCCTGCATTCCTGATATTATGGCCATTAGATAAAAAGAAAGGGGGAGATGTCGGGAAATTGTGAGTAAATCATCTCTTTCAGCCTCTGAGGAGGGTGACTTAAAAGACTGCGAGGATAGGAGTCAGACGGTAGCCCAGTGGGTTAGGCACAGGCAGTGCAAAGCACAAGGACCAGCATAAGGATCCTGGTTTGAGCCCCCGGCTCCCCACCTGCAGGGGAGTCTCTTCACAGGCGGTGAAGCAGGTCTGCAGGTGTCTGTCTTTCTCTCCCCCTCTCTGTCTTCCCCTCCTCTCTCCATTTCTGTCTGTCCTGTCCAACAGCAATGACATCAATAACAACAATAACTACATCAATGAAACAACAAGGGTAACAAAAGGGAATAAACAAATAAAATAAATATTTAAAAAAAAAGACCTTTTAAAAAAGACTGCAGAGGAACTGTGGCAAGACAAACCTATGGCTACTTTGGAGCTCGTGTCTTTAGCCAGGCATCACTTGAAGCACTGTTGCAGAAGAAAACAATCAACATCAGTCTTCATAAATGAAAAGAGAATTATCAATGGATGGTTCTAAGTTGTCCTGCTTTATTAGTTACTTAATTAACCAAGTAATTTTGCCTCCAAGGTTATCATGGGGGCTTGGTGCCTATACTATGAATCCACTGCTCCTAGAGTCCATTTTGTTGACTTTTTTTTTTTCCATTTGGATAGGACAGAAAGAACTTGAGAGGAAAGGGAGGATAGAGAGGGAGAGAGAAGGTTAGACACCTTCAGACCTGCTTCACTGCTTGTGAAGAGCCCCCCCCCCAACTGGTGGGGAGTGGGATTTGAACCTGGTTCCTTGAACAGGTACTTGTACTTAGTACTGTATGTGTCCTCAACTGCATTCACCATCACTGCCTGGACCACCATTGTTTCACTCTATAAGAATTAAAGATTTGAGGGCCCTGGCCCAGGCGGTAGTGTTGCGGGTTAAGCGCAGGTGGCACAAGCGCAAGGACCGGCATAAGGATCCCGGTTCCAGCCTCCGGCTCCCCTCCTGCAGAGGAGTTACTTCACAGACAGTGAAGCAGGTCTACAGGTGTCTCTCTTCCTCTTCCCCTCTCTGTCTTCCCCTCCTCTCTCCATTTCTCTCTGTCCTATCTGACAGCAATAACAACAATAATAACCACAAAAATGATAAAAAAAACAACAAAAGGCAACAAAAGGGAAAAAAAATAGCCTCCAGGAGCAGTGGACTTGTGGTGCACTCACCGAGCCCCAGCAATAACCCTGAAGGCAAATATATATATATATATATATATATATATATATATATATATATATATATATATATATTTTATAATAAATAAATATACATACACAGAATTAAATGTTTGGATGTGAGGGCTTCTGGCTGTGACATCTGTCACCCCACTGATCACCAGGGTTGATTCGGCTGATCTGGCCAGCTGGGCGGGTGTCCTCTTCCTCCCTGTTGTTAATTGTAAAAAAAAAAAAACAACTTTATTTATAATACACATGTAAAAATTATAGCTGTACATTTTTGCAGAGCCAATAAGGAGAAATGTACAGAGTGAAATAAATAGTGCAGGTGTGAGTGAGGATGCGGCTTGAGAGCCAGAGTGCAGGGTTTGCACCAGGGGTGCTTTTCAACTTTCGTACTCACATGTGCTGAAGTGGTGCTAAGAAGTCTGTCTGAAATTAATACCTATTTTAAAAGTCAGAGTAATTTAGATAGGTTTTATCTGCTCCTTTAAAACATAATCCCTTGACTTTGAGAAAGAAAGGCTATCATTATTTCTGAAGACATTTGCTGACTTTCCTCTTATAAAATTATAAGGTTGTAGATTATTATAGTATAAGAAAGTACCTATTTTAAAATGTTTTTTAAAAAATGGTATAAGGATTTGAAGACAGAGTCACTTTTGTATTCCTGTGTTGATTTTTTTTTTTTTTTAGTGAAGGGATATTTACATATAAGTACAAATAGAAAAGAAGACATTTTTCTAATATGTTCCATGGACAAGGTGAGCATGACTGCAATATGATACTAAAAATAAAAACCTGGAGAGACATACTGGCCTGGTAGAGTGTGGACATGATTTACAAGCTGTGAAACATCAATTGCCACTAGACCTCTTTCCTTTTTGGGCTCTGCTGAGTTAGAACAAGGATTCCAAGCTGTTGCTTGGCTCCTGAGTCTCCCAGCCGCCCCACCCTGCTCTCTGACTTAACATCCTTCCGTCCAACTCTCTCATTTCCTTTTCTCACCCTCCTTAAAGCAGACTTTAGTAGTTTAAGGCAAGACTGTAGTCATCCTGGCTTCCAAAATCAAGACTAACTTCATCGTGAAGAGAAAACTCAGGCATTTCCCTTTCCGGAAGGTTTACTGATTTCCACAGTGCTTTAATGAGCATATGTCCAGAGTGAGTGTTGGAGTACCTTGCAAAATTCAGATGTGGAAATAGGTAATTCCAGGAACTGGGGTGGTGCACCAGGTTAAGTGCACATACTATGAAGTGCAAGGCCAGCACAAGGATTGCTGTTCCAGCCCCAGCTCCTCACC
Source organism: Erinaceus europaeus (assembly GCF_950295315.1). NCBI lineage: Eukaryota > Metazoa > Chordata > Mammalia > Eulipotyphla > Erinaceidae > Erinaceus > Erinaceus europaeus. The sequence continues at coordinate 3,412,397 of NC_080168.1, read as the reverse complement.
TGCAGGAGGGTCACCTCACCATCCATAAAGCTGGTGTCTCCCTGTCTCTCACCCTCACGGCCTCCCTCACAGCAGCCTATGACACGGTCTGGCACTACACCGTGGTCTACTAGTCAAGATCTCAAGATGCCTGCCTCCATGGGTGGCCAACACTATATCGTTTCTTCTCCAAAACAGAAGATTCCGGGTGCATCTGGGTGACAAGTCTAGCAGATGGAGACTGGTCTCAAGTGGCCTCCCCCAGGGCTCTGTTCTGGCTCCTACGCTATTTAATATTTACATCAATGACCTTCCAGAAACTTCTTCAAGGAAGTTCATCTACGCCGATGACATCTGCTGTGCAACTCAGGCATCAAAGTTCGACATCGAGGAAACACTCACGAAAGACATGTCTCTGATATCTGATTACTGTAAAAAATGGCGACTAATCCCTAGCACTGCAAAAACGGTATCATCTGTTTTCCATCTACACCATGCCTAGGCCTCGCGTGAGCTTAATGTGCAGCTTGGCGATATGAGAATCCGGCATGAAGCCCAGCCAGTCTATCTTGGCGTTATCTCGATCGCACTCTGTCATTTCACGAACATCTCATAAAAACTGCAGCAAAGGTGGGCGCGAGGAATCACATCATTGCAAGACTGGCCAGCTCCTCATGGGGCGCGAGCGCTTCCACATTACGATCATCATCTCTGGCATTATGCTATTCCACTGCAGAATACTGTGCCCCAGGATGGTTCCGTAGCCCCCATGTCCACTTGGTTGATTCCAAATTATATTCCTCCATGAGGATGATTTCTGGAACCATCCGTTCCACCCCAGTTCCATGGCTGCCAGTTCTTAGCAACATCGCCCCGCCAGATATTCGTCGGGATGCGGCATCATCTAAGTTCATTTCCCACGTCTACGCTCACCCGGACCTGCCAATATACAGATATCTTCGCCCACCCTGTCCAACGCTTGACGTCTCGTCACCCAATCTGGTCCCCTACGCCTACACTGAACTTCTCTGTTCCAGACTCTTGGAAACAGAGTTGGCAGTCAGCTGAGGTGAAGAACAAACACCTCATCACGGACCCCTGCAAGCATCAACCCGGCTTTGACCTAGCACGTTATGATCGGGCCCTCCTCAATCGCTATCGAACAGGCCACGGACAGTTCCATCGCCGCTATGTTCCATCGCTGGGGAGCCAGAGACGACCCGAACTGCCCCTGCGGCTACAGACAGACTATGACCCACATAGTCAATGACTGCCACCTCTCCAGATTCAAAGGAGGTCTGGAAACTTGACATCAGGCTCAGCCTGATGCTGTTGACTGGCTACGGAAGAAGGGCAAACGCTAGAAGAAGAAGAACTGCCTCCCCATCCCCTCTCAACTTCTCTCTGTATTATCCAAAAATTAAAATAAAACAAAATGGCCACAGGAGCGGTGGATGCATATTGCAGGAGGCACGGAGCCCCAGGGATAACTCTTCAGGCAGTAAATAAATAAATAAACAAACCCCTTGTAGACAGCAGACTGCAGGAACACCTATACTTACCGTGTTCTTATAGCTATGAAGAAAATAAAAGTCAAAGGGTATGTTAGGGCATCAGGAGAAGAGGAAGTCCAGTTCTTACTTTTGAATTTTCAGAGAGAATTGAACTCCAGATGAGTGAGTTAGCCTTCAAAAGAAAAGTTCACTTTGACTTGACATTTTATTTCCAGAGATAACCTCTACAGAAATAGTCACAAATATTAATCTGACTATTTGACAATTATCTCTCCTTTGAATAAATAAATAAATAAATAAATAAATAAATAAAAGCTGAACTTTAAGGAAAGAAACAGGTGGAAAACTCCTAAGTACCTTCCAGGAGTAGTTTCCAGTGTGATGAAGACTTTAGTGCATGGAGCTGTTTGCTCCAGTGATCTACAGTGCCCAGCAGGCTACATCTTCTCTGAAAGGGGCAACTGGAGGTAAGAAGGCTCAGGGGAAAGACAGCAGAGAAGTAAAGGTCAGTAACTGTGCAATGAACATGAGGAAGGAGACAACTGGATTTTTTAAAAAAATTCTTTTTAATATGTATTTATTCCCTTTTGTTGCCCTTGCTGTTTTATTGTTATAATTACTACTGATGTTGTTGTTATTGGATAGGACAGAGAGAAATGGAGAGAGGAGGGGAAGACAGGGAGGGGGAGAGAGAGAGAGAGAGAGACGCCTGCAGACCTGCTTCACCGCCTGTGAAGCGACTCCCCCTGCTGGTGGGGAGTCAGGGGCTCGAACCGGGATCCGTAAGCAGGTCCTTGCTTTGCGCCACATGCGCTTAACCCACTGCGCTACCGACCGACTCCCTAATGGGTTTTTTTCTTTAATATTTATTTATTTTCCCTTTTGTTGCCCTTGTTGATTTTTATGGTTGTTGTAGTTGTTGTTGATGATGTTGTTGTTAAATAGGACAGAGAGAAATGGAGAGAGAAGAAGACAGAGAGGGGAGAGAAAGACAGACACCTGCAGACCTGCTTCACCACTTGTAAAGGGGACCCCCCCCCCTTGCAGGTGGGGAGCCGGGGGCTTGAACCCGGGATGCTTACACCAGTCCTTGCGCTTCGTGCCACATAAGTTCAACCCACTGTGCTACCGCCCGACTCCCAGGAGACAACTTCTTATGGACACAGAGTTAACAATAACATCTCTATGGTGGAGGAGATTTTTGAGATAGACTGTTAAATAAGACTCACTGTTTGACTGGAAATTTGAATTTGATCATGTTGTGAGAGGCACTAAGAAAAATCTCTGTGTTACTTTATCATTTTCATTGTGATCATGTAGTACAAGTTCTAGTAACTATTTTCTGAAAGCTCCATAAAATCAACCAAAATATTTACCTTACAGCCATTTATGAAACTTTAATGAGATCTTCCTGTACCACAGGTGTGTGTTCTTGTGAAATTAATCTCACCAAACTAAAAAAAATACTCACAATAAATAAAAGGCAAAGAAAGAAGTTTTTAGGCAAAGGGACATATAAAAGTAAGGGTAAGGAGATTTAAAAATAAAAATAGCACCATGTTGTTTGAAAAAGTGAGCGTGTAGAATCCATGTGTTAGGCCAGCGGGTGAACCTACATTTATTGTAAAAGACTTTGGCTAATTGTATTAAATGGATTTGGAAATTTTTCTGATGGAATAGGAGCTAGTAAATCTTGATTGAGTCATCAGGCAAGGAAACCAGAAATGAGTGTTTTCATAATTCAGTTTAGAAAGATAATTTCCCTGGGAAAAAAAAAGGGAATGAAATAATAATAATATGGCAATTTAGTAGGATAATTGATGAAGTGGTCCAGTAGTTGGCACAGTGGATAAAGTTCTGGACTCTCAAGTATGAGGTCCCAAGTTCAATCCCTGGCAGCACATACACCAGAGTGCTGTCTGCTTCTTTCTCTCTCCTCCTATCTTTCTAATTAATAAATAAATAAAGTATTTCAATATTTATTTATTCATTCCCTTTTGTTGCCTTGTTGTTTTATTGTTGTAGTTATTGTTGTTATTGATGTCGTCATTGTTAGATAGGACAGAGAGAAATGGAGAGAGGAGGGGAAGACAGACAGGAGGAGAGAAAGACGGACACCTGCAGACCTGCTTCACCACCTGTGAAGCGACTCCCCTGCAGGTGGGGAGCCCGGGGCTCCAACCGGGATTCTTACGCCGGTCCTTGCGCTTTGCGCCACCTGCGCTTAACCCACTGCGCTACCGCCCGAATAATATATATAATTAAATATGTATAATATATATATTTCAAAGAATAATTTGTAGACACTAGCATTTTGAATGCATGTTGCGGTAAATGCAACCACAAGAAAGAACTCATACACAAGTTTTCCAGTCTCCGTGTCTCATAAGAATGTAATTAAATCCTCTCTGAGTTGAATGTGATTGGGTGCATTTTTCCCCCCTAACATTAAGATTAGAGAAAAATCCTTATTGCTAAGTATGTCTCTTAAGATGATGACTATAATAGTATGTGGTAGGTTTAGTCATTTTCCCAAAGATGGGACTGTTAAGTTTGGGGAACGGCATGACAATTCCTTTTGACTAAGTGTCAAGTGAACTGGGAGACGAGACGGATGAGTTATGTAAGCTAAGGCCAGGCCGGAGAGATTCTCAGAGAGCACAGATGTGTGATCAGTGCAGTTACCCATTGTAGATGGTACGCATTAATATAGAGCTCTCTGGAGCTCTCTGGCATATAATTCGAAATGACCTGCCTAAAATCTTGAGAGATTTTAGGATGCACATTGTTGAGTGGTCTGATTAGAACTGTGAAGGTCGGATTTCTGAGTAATGTCAACATTATTCAGAAAAAGAGTCTAGCTTTAGAAAACCTGACAGAATGCTTTTTATTAAGGAGCCAACAAAGGAGATAAAATTACAGAGGAAAAAAAAAAAAAGGATAATCAGGGAAGTACTAGGTAAAGCAAGCAAGTATAATGTCACATAAGGCAAGAATTTCCAACAGCAACCATATGCTTAATACGCCCAGATGCTACAGGAGATCAAGTACAATTAAACTCTAGTAGAGATGTTGACTTGCACTCTTAGCAGGTCATTGTTAAAATGTATAAGTGTTGTTTCTATTAAAGGGTGGAGATAGAAGCTGGCTTCAAAGGGTTAGTAAATAGATAGAATGTGAGAGTCGGGCGGTAGCGCAGCAGGTTAAGCGTACTTGGTGCAAAGCACAAGGACCAGCATAAGGATCCCGGTTCCAGTCCCCGGCTCCCCACCTGCAGGGGAGTCGCTTCACAAGCAGTGAAGCAGGTCTGCAGGTGTCTATCTTTCTCTCCCCCTCTCTTTCTTCCCCTCCTCTCTCCATTTCTCTCTGTCCTATCCAACAACAATGACATCAATAACAACAATAATTACAACAACAATAAAACAAACAAGGGCAACAAAAAGGAAATAAATAAATATTAAAAAATCTTTAAATAAAAGGAGGGAATCATACGGTAGGTAGCACAGCAGGTTAAGCGAAGGTGGCACGAAGCTCAGTGACCAGTGTTAAGGATCCCGGTTAGAGCCCCCTGCTCCCCACCTTCAAAGGGGTCGCTTCACAAGCAGTGAAACAGGTCTACAAGTGTCTATCAAAAAACAAATAGAATGTAAGGTTTTGGAAAGAGCGAATGAGTGCTACTTAAAAAAAAAATGAAAACATGGGCTGAACTAAAATAAGAGCTAATACGTGAAATTTGGGTTTTGGATTTACTCACAATGCCTTTCTATATAAAATAGATCTTAAGAGTCTCCATTTACTGCCTACTCAATATCTCTTAGTTCCCATATGGCTACTGGTTAATTACAGATTGTGAAATGTTCAGAGTAACACAAATGCATTTTTTGTATGTGTACATAATTGAACACTCACATATATATGTACAAATATTCAAGAACAGGTATGTACGCCCTGACAATGATACCAGATACTCAAATATTCCTCTTCCTTTGCTTTTTAATTGCCATTCAGTTGGAGATCATTGGATAACTTTTGGCCAAGGGATTAATTAGGCACCTTCTAAGATGATACAGTTAAGATACATGACAACTCTTTTATTTTCTCTTCTTTTTCCTTGTAACCTGAAGTCTTTCTCCATATGTTGAATTTGAGGCCTGAAGAGAGAACCAGAGCTGTTTTCTTTGAAGCAAACACAGAAAAATGGGAATTCTAAAATTACAGCTTCAGAATGCAAAATATAAAATAAGATTTCTATGCGTGGGTTCAGTGTTGGATTTTAGCTATTGATATTCTCTGAAGAAGTTAGTATTTGAGCATATTTGGCAATAATTATTAGGTCAAGAGAGTATGTGGACATCCAATTATTATTATTATTATTTTACTAGAGCACTGTTCAGCCTTGGCTTACAGTGGTGCAGGGGATTGAATCTGGGACTTTGGGGGCCTCAAGCCTGAGAGTCTCTTTGCATAACCATTATGCTATCTACCCCTGCCCTGGACATCCATTCTCTATCCACACACTCTAAGCCACATCCAAGTAGGGAGATAGGTATAGAGGTGAGGTGGGGAGTGAGACTGTAGAGATTTCTGAGGATGGACAAATGCTAGCAGATTTATGACGAGTAAAATCTTTGTTATGGCCACTGGACTCTCTAGCCTAATGTTCATGTTCACTTCTCTTTTCCTGTACAGTTAGTTTCATTTCTGACACTGCATATGGAGAAAGTTAATTCAGGCATCAATTTTGATTGAACGCCTTAGAAAACACAAGATACACTTTTAAAAAACGTATGCATTTATTTATTTATTCCCTTTTGCTGCCCTTGTTGTTTTATTGTTGTAGTTATTGGATAGAATAGAGAAATGGAGAGAGGTTGGGAAGACAGACAGAGAGAGAAAGAGAGAGAGAGAAAGACACCTGCAGACCTGCTTCACTGCAGGTAGGGAGCCAGGGGTCGAACTGGGATCTTTACGCCAGCCCTAGCACTTTGTGCCATGTGTGCTTAACCTGCTGTGCTACCGCTAATTCCAACAAGATAAACTTTCTTCAAAGGCAAAGTATGTTCTCCGTATTGGTGGCAGCTATAGGGAACATTAGACACAAGCAAGAAACAGAAAGCTAATATGGCTTCTGCAAGGGCTGATCATGTGGCGTTCTCTGAGCAGATGCAGGAATGCAACAATCCAAAAAGCATAGAAAGTTTCCATTCTGGGATTTTTAAGTGGTAAGTTGCTATATTTCCCTCCATAAACAAGTTTTTCCTTTGTCACACCTCTGGAAATCCTATAAAACAAGTTTTGATATATTAAGGATGGGGTTATTTGTTTACTTATTTGCAAAGGGAAAAGTAACATCATATCATTGAAATCAGACAGCTGAGAAAGTATAATCTTATGTTCTGAAACTGAGCTAAAATTGGGTCATTCTTGAAAGTAACCTGGGCAATGTTGGCCTTTGGGTTACACAGACAGTTGTTATGTGTGCAAACAAGTAGATTATTTTCCTAACCATCAAATAGAATAAAAATAGCAACATCAATGGCTACCCCTTACTTAATTCTAACTATGAAATTCACAATTAAATCATTTTCATTGTTTTGTGTTTCATAATTTAGAGACTTTTATCCATATTCTATAGTTAAGAGTACTGAAGCTTAAAGAATTCAAGCAAGCTGCTCATGCCAAGTTACCTGTGGTGAAGTTGAGATTTGAATCACGGTTCATAGCTATCTGACTTTCAGTCAGCTACAGGCAAGGCAGACCTATAATGTTGGCCTTCCAAAGAGAGATGATGCAGCACACAGGGGAAAAGACTTAATTCTCCCTTCTTGCAAGATAACTGATACCCAGAGATACATATCCCTTGAGATTTCATGCATAATCTCAGGTAATTCCAATATCTGCTCACCTCTCTGTCAGTATCCCATTCCCTCCAGGAGAGCAGCTTAATGGGCATCAAGAAATAAGATCTTCTAAAGAGTTGTGGGAAGTACTCAAGCTTTCCTGCTTTCTCTGTTGGAAAGAGGGCACTGAGCCCTGAGAAGACTAAGAGGATCAATAGAAGGTTGATAAAGGAATCAACAGAGGTGTCAAGAGGAGACTTTTAAATAAGTAAGAACACACATGTGGTTCCAGAATGCAATCAAACACTAACAGGCCCTCTGGAACTGGGATGTAGACCAATATTCTACCTCACAGAGTGCCAACTTCATTTTACATGCTCAAACTCAGATTACAACACCTAGTCACTCTCCTGATAAAACGGGGCTTCAAATTAACATTCTTAATATTAAAATGAGTTGAAATACTGACTCTGGTTAACTATGAATCGTTTATTGTACTGTCTTGCTCCTTCATCCGAAACCAAATTCTTGAAATTAAAAAAAAAGATAGTTCCTAAAAAAATGAGTGTCAGTGAATTGCTACACTGCATAATACATTATGCCTCTGACATATACCATCATATTGTATTATGGTAGGGAACTTAACTTACTTTCACACACAAATGACTGGCCTAGTTAGTGCAGGATATAAGGTAAAAAACATTGACTCTTTGTAAATCCTTGACAATGAACTAAAACTTCTGAACCAATTAGGTCTGGTTGACATTTGCATTTTCAGGATCTTGCAAAGATTAGAGACATTAAGCCCATAAGTATATCAAAATGACAGCCTTACCTTAACTTAAACCATCTTGCCCATTTGCCATAAAACCTCCCTTATCCCAGGCTTAGAAAATGTGTTGAGCTCATAGACTAAACATTTAGCAGTTGTGTGCACTCTGCAGCTTCACGACTTTTCTGATCCCTTTGTGGAGTCATCCTGGAATCAATTTATTTTCATGGTTCAAAGAACCCTAATTCAGAAGTACTCCAAATGTTTGGGACTATTTTAGGATTATTTTTCTTCTGGAAGTTTAAACATAAACAAAAACGAATGCTTTCCTGATCATTTTGTACTGTTTTCACTGACTGTTAAAGTTCGCCTCATGCTCAAACTATAGCTTTGAGATTAAAGTGCATTTTTACTACTGTGATTCTTCTATTTCCAGAACCCCACCTCCCCAATAATACTTATCTCCCCCATCTCTTTCTCCTACATGCCACAGTAATCACGAGTACACATTTAAATGCAACATGAATTGTGTTTTTCATTGGTTTACATTATAAAAATAGAGCTTTTTTTTTCTCTCCTGCTATACAGAAAAAAAAAAAAAAAGAATAATGGTACCAAACTGGAAATATAGGTGCAATAGAAATACGTTCTGTTGAACAAGGTAGCAGCAACAAATGCTGGACAAGCTGTGGGGTCAAAGGAACTCTCCTGGGATGTAAATTGGTCCAAGGCCTGTGGAGAGCAGTATGGAGAACTCTCAGAAGACTAGAAGTGGACCTACCCTATGATCCTGCAACTCCTCTCTTGGCCACTTTCTCCTTTTCAATTTTTTTTTTAATTTTCTTTTTTTTTAAGTTTTTTTTTTTATATTTATTGCCTTTTGTTGTCCTTGTTGTTTTATTGTTGTAGTTATTATTGTTGTTGTTATTGATGTCATTATTGTTGGATAGGACAGAGAGAAATGGAGAGAGGAGGGGAAGACAGAGAGGGGGAGAGAAAGACAGACACCTGCAGACCTGCTTCACCGCCTGTGAAGTGACCCCCCTGCAGGTGGGGAGCCAGGGGCTCGAACTGGGATCCTTTTCAATTTTTTATAAATTATTTTTATTATCTTTATTTACTGACCTTTGCAAGGTAACTCCCCCACACACTCCAGTGTGATGTGGAACACTATTTCAAAATCTGATGACGCCCAATCTAGTGGATACAATAGAAAGAAATAAAATGTTCAGGTTTCATAGACAAGTAAAGGGAGGTTATGAGCCCCAGGGAACCCAACATTTGATATGTCACTTTGTGATAATTCTGCAGGCTAGCTATACCTTTTCATCATCCCTGACTCTGATAAGCCCACTAGGCATGTGTCTAAGCATGCCAGATGATCTGGGGAGAAGAAACACTAGTTTTTGAAATATTTCCCATGTATGCCATTTAAGCTCAGGGATACATATTTGGAAACATGAAAGGAAAACTGGCTGGTGGCAGTGAAGTACCTGGTTAAGCATACAGCTAACTAAGTGCAAGCACCTGAGTTTGAGCCCCCACGTCCTTGTTTTTTTTTTTTTTAATTTTTTAAATTTATTTTTAAAAGGAGGCATTAACAAAACCATAGGATAAGAGGGGTACAAGTCATACAATTCCCACCACCAGAACTCCGTATCCCATCCCCTCCCCTGATAGCTTTCCTATTCTTTATCCCTCTGGGAGTATGGACCCAGGGACATTGTGGGATGCAGAAAGTGGAAGGTCTGGCTTCTGTAATTGCTTCCCCGCTGAACATGGGCATTGACTGGTCAATCCATACTCCCAGCCTATCTCTCTCTTTCCCTAGTAGGGTGGGAGCTCCCACTTTCTACCTGTAAGGGGAAAGCTTCACGAGTTGTGAAGCAAATCTGCAAGTCTCTCTCTCTTTGTCTCTCTCTTTGTCTCTCTCTCTCTCTCTCCTCTTAATTTCTCTCTGACGATCAAATAGAAAAATAAATGGCTGTTGGCAGTGGAAGATTCACAGTGAACCCCATTCACACTGAGCCCCATCTATAACTCTGGTGATAATACAATAATGATAATAATAATATGAAAATTTAAAAGGGTAAATTTCAAAAATGATAAGGTAAAATGAAAAGGTAAAATTTAAAAATGATAATAATAATAGGAAAATTTTAAAAAGAAAGACAGTGAACAAGGATCATTTCAGCATTTCTTGGAGGCAAAAATGCAGGGACAGTAGCACAAGCTTAATGCACCTCTCTCCGTGTCACTGAGTCCAACCCTATTCCTGACAAGTAGTCTCCCAATTCTAGGGTGAAACTTAAAGAGTGCATAGGAGAAGAAGGTAAAAGTAAAAGAAACCAAAGAAAAGATAAGTCCAGACTATGTTCTGCAAGGTGAGAGTCAAGGTTGAAGTCAAGCTCAGGAATTGATTGTAGTTAGGGTCTTGAGGGAATCTAAAATGAAGTATCCCAGAAGATCCAGTCAACTTCTGCTCTGTTATGCTGTCACCATGTCTCTCCTAACTTTGACTATTTGATGCAGGTGCTAGTGTGACTCACCTTGAGTTTTTGGAACCCAGACATATACAAGGTCATTCATGCCCTTCTAATATATTGAATTTCTGTCTGACTTCTGAAATCTACGAAGAGCCAGGAATACAAAAGCCAATACTATGTCTTAGCATTGCCTGGCATTCTAACTCTTGCTTCTGAGCTAAGTACAAACGCTAAATTCCAATGTCCTATTCTTCCGAATCAATTCCCTTCTCCAAAGTTCAATGAAATCTTCCTTAAATGTGATTATTAAAAAAAAAAAAAAATATGCAATTGTTTCTTCTACTAAGCACCTCTTTCCTGAGGACTTTCAATTCCTCTTTCCCACCATCAGGAACTACGGAATGTTATGTAAATTCACTCAGACTTAACACTGAATATGTAGCTTCCACACTATATAATCTTTGACTTCTATAGTGCTGAAGACAATAAAACATTCTAAAATTATCAGTGGGGTTCAACTAAAAAGCAAATATATATTCCCTGACAGATCATTTAAACTGTTATCTCAGAAGTTCTTTTTTTATATATATATATATCTCAGAAGATCTTACGATCTGGTAACCTAAATTCCAGACCATAAGAAATATATATGTTAAACACAAATTACAAACTGTGAAAAAATGAAGGTCTGATAGACTTAAATAAAACATCTAAACTCTTGTTCTTTTGTTAGTGGTTTTGGCATTTTCTTCTCATTAATGATATAGCAGACTCATTAAACTTCAAAGATTGATGATACAGAGTTATTGAATATGAAGAAATAATAAAAGGCACAAAATGAAGGAACAGGCCTAGAGCATTCACCAGCTGAAATATTCAAGTGAATGAAAATATGAGAAAACAATTAAGCACCAGCTTTCGCCTTTATATTTTTACTTGTCATCAATTTCGTATTAAGCATAATAAAATCATGTGTTTTATATAGATCCTTGTTTGAACTTATACAGAGGTAAGTGAAGTTATGATACCTTGTGTATTGTTAGAGAGATGGGGTTCACTCAATAAACAGCAAACATGCTTGTGTCAGTTCACTGCTGTGTGAGTTAAGTATTGAAGGATGACTCAGTCCTATCACACTGAAGGAAGCTTGGCATTTTCCATTCTTTTTACCTCTCTTACTCTTCCTATATATCAAAAACAAGCTAGTAAGCAAGCAAAGGGCCAGATGACCTTCTTCCTCTTGCCACTTTTATTTATTCCACATAATAGTTAAGTTCAACTAATTATTATTATTTTTTACAACCAAGGAGTAAAAGACGATGACACAAGGCCGTGTTGATGAAAATATGTATATATATATATATATATATATATTTAAATTGATGTTACTAAATCTAGAGCAATTTAAATTTACATCTGGGTGCCAGGCCATGGCACACATGTTACAGTGCACAAGAACCCAGGTTTAAACCCACAGGCTCACCTGCTGGGGGAAATCTTCATGAGTTGTGAAACAGGGCTGTAGGTGTCTCTCTGTCTGTCTCCCTCTCTATCTTCTCCTGACCTTTCAACGTATCTCTTTCTGTGTAAAGTAAAGTGAAAATAAACAAAATATTATTTTAAATGAATTGAAACCTGAATCATTCTTAATGTCAATGAATACAAATCCAACCAATGACTGGTTTTATAGTCAGTTAATATTTAATACTTTATAGCAATAATAGCTACAGATTTAAATATATTCTTATAAATACTCAATTTATGTCAGAATTATTGCAGATACTCTTGTGTAACATTTTACCTATGGTTAAATTCAAGTCTATAAAACCCTCGAGGTAAGTTGATGTAGTGATTTTAGTTTTGTTTCAATAGAAAGAGAAGAAGAACTTAAAATTTCACTTTTATGTTTTTCAAAAGCAGGAATTATTCTCACAATGTTAAGTACTGAAACATATTTTGTCCTAGAAATCATTTATTGGAGGAATAATAGTAAATCTGTTGCTTTTTTTTAAATCACCAATTAATTGCAAAACAGATGCCATGTGGTACATTTGCATTCCCTACAGTACTGGCAAAAAAAAAAAAACGTTTGCAAAAGGCATTCCTTTTACAGTTACAAAGGCCAATAGAACAGGTGCACTTGAGTCAAGTTAATAAGAAGAAATAAAGAAACTGAAGTTCACATAAGGGCTGTGATATTAACCAGGAAGACAAGAAACAAGGGCTGCACAGAAGATGTGAAATCTAACAGTGTCAGACTGCACTCAAACACTGAGCAAACCTACATGTTTATTTGATGCATGTGACAACCACAACCTATAGTCACTTGACACTATGAAGGTGCAATGAGCGATGTTCTTTTATTTCATCCTTTAACTTTGTTTCTCTGGTTCTATGTTTCTAAACATGAATTCTACAATTAATAAAATTTGAGCTAAGGTTTTCGTTCATTATCCATTTTTCTTTTTATATGAGCTACAAAAACCAATACTTGAAGCAAAGGGGCAGCTCTCCCATCTAAAGCATGCAGGTGACCAGCAGGAAAAATAGTGATTGAGCCCTTATTTGACCGCCCCCAACACACCACCACCACCATCATGTATCTTGTTTGTATACATTTATTCCTTCTTGTTGTCCTTGTTTTATTGTTGTAGTTATTGATGTCTTCATTGTTGGATAGTACAGAGAGAAATGGAGAGAGGAGGGGCAGACAGAAATGGGGAGAGAAAGACAGACTCCTCAGACCTGCTTCACTGCTTGTGAATTGATTCCCCAGCAGGTGGCAGGGGAGCCAGGACTGGCTTGAACCAAGATCCTTAAGCCAGTCCTTGCGCTTCACACCACTTGCGCTTATCCCTCTTTGCTACTGCCCAACTCATAGCCACCACGTATCTTATTCTAACTTGAGTAGGGTGTGTGTCTTTCCATGTTCACTGTCCAGGTCTGAGTCCCAGCACCCCATGGCAGGTGTCATAGTGCAGAAGATTCTTAGGTGATGGGATATCTCTCTATATTTCTTTCTGTTCCTCAGTCTGAATACTAAAGGAACCTACTGGAGGTGAAAGCAGTCATGTATGAGGCCTGGGTACTACCAAATAAGAGAAGGAAAATATAAAAAAGAATAAAAACTGGCTTGAATGTTTTCTTTTAAAACACTTATCTAGAGGGGGCCTGGCGGTGGCACGCCAAGTTAAGTGCACATAGTACTAAGCTCAAGGATCCCAGTTTGAAACCCCAGCGTCTCAGCTGCAGGGAAGTGGGTTCACAAGCAGAAGCAGGTGTGCAGGTGTCTATCTTTTTCTCTCCCTCTCTGTCTTTGCCTCCCCTCTGGATTTCTCTTTGTCCTATCCAAAACTTGAAAAAATGGACTCTGGGAGCAGTTAATCCATAGGGCTGTCACCAAGCTCCAATGAAAATCCTGGAGAAAAAACAAACAAACAAAACCTTGTCTACCCTGTACTGTACATTTTTATGACCATCCTTTAAAAAAAAAAAAAAAAGAATGATGGTCCAGGAGGTGGCATAGTAGTAAAGCTTTGGACTCTCAAGCATGAGGTCCCAAGTTCAATCCCTTGCAGCACATGTGCCAGAGTGATGTCTGGTTCTTTCTCGGTCCTCCTATCTTTCTCAACAATAAATAAAATCTTAAAAAAAAAAATGAATGATTTAGAAACCAGAAATTTGTTGGCAATAAGTCCTCTGCAGGTGTCTCTCTTCTCCCCTTCCTGTATCTCCCACCTCCCTCTCAATTTTTCTCTGTCCTATCAAATAAAATAGAGAAAAAAAAAGGAAAAGAAAAAAAAATGGCCACCAGGAACAGTGAATACGTATTGCTGGCAGGGAGCCCCAGCAATAACTCCCTTCCCTCTTAATTATTCTCTGCTTCTATCCAAAATAAATAAAGACATAATAAAAATATATAAATGTTTTTGTCTACATATATATATATATATATATATAATTTTTAAAAAAGATATCCAGATGACTTTGATGTGACTGCGGTAGGACTGTACTGTCAGCTTCACCATTAATTATAGATTTCCCCCACTACCCAATAAAAGAAAAAAAAATGAAACAAAACATTAATTTATTTATTTGTCAGAACACTGCTCATCTGTGACTTATGGTGGTACCAGGAACTGAAGCTGGGACTTCAGAACCTCAGGCATGAAAATTCTTCTCATAATAATTATGTTATTTCCTTAGCCCAAGTGAAACACTATCTTCTGTGATTTGGTAAGTAATTTGGGAGGCCTGCAAATCCTTGATTGTTTAAGTTTTCTATTGGGTTCTTAGAAAAGTTATTATGTGTTTTTCTATGCAAAAATTATGTATGGTATGACTTTTCTGAAAACTCAATATATAGACTAATAGTAATAGCATCCCCAGACACAAAAGGTAACCTATTAAATAATACCAACTAAAATGGTTTCTACTCTCAAATAATAGGAGAAACCTATATACAATATTGCATTTCAAACTGTTCTCTTCAAGTGCATAGATCTTGCCCTTAGAGTTGTCAAGTTGGTAACATCATACGTGGGATGTAATTTGTATTACACTATCTCCCAAACTGCTTGACATGGTGTCATTTCTTGGGGAACCAGTGTATTTCCCTCTCCCCTCTTCCTTACAGCCAAACTAATTGAAGAGGGGGATGGAATTAGCCACTGTTTTAAATAATCCTTGTTGCTTCTTTTCTCCATTCACGTGGAAAATTATGCATTTCAATCTGCTTGGAGGAAAAGAAAGACATGTTTCACAGTGCTAGATACTAAGGATTATTATGACGATGACATTCTCTTCTTAAGCTATTGGTGCTGATCTAATTGAATGGAATAAAGTCTCCCTGGAATTGTGAGGGCAATTGATCTCAGATCTTGCAGGGTTTTGTTGTTGCTGTTTGTTTATTTTTTGGTTTGTTTGCTTGTTTTCTATGCTTCCTTGCCATTCTCTAAACAAATATCTGTTGCTGCTGGAAAAACCCAGACAAACTATTTGAGCCTGTTCCTAAGCTTGAGATATTTAAACACAGGTGAAGTTAAAATCTTTATCTAAGATGCAACTCAACATCACCCCATCCACCTAATGAAGTTCACACAAATACATTTTGGTTTCTGCCGGGCTAGCTTCGCCAGAGAGAGAGAGAGATGAAGAACTCATGGCAGCATGATAATACAATTCTTTATTAATGCAGGTACTCCAGAGTTGGGTGCGAGCACAGCAGGTTTAGGCCATGTGGAGCTAGTAAAATGGTCACCTCCTGCTATGCACGCCAGCCCTTCTCCGGGTCTTCTCCAGGTTGGCACGTGGAAGAGCAAAAGAGAGAGAGTGGAAACAGGACTGACTTTTATAGGAGAATTCCAGAAGTGGCAAGTCAGGACAGAACTGGCTAGGAAAGAGGGTGGAGAAAACAAGGCACTCTGGGAAGGTAGACAGCTTCAGTCGCAAGGGTCGCTATAGTTTTTTAGCTCGTGGGAATGGGCTATACCCTGAGTGGGTAATGTGGTGGCAGAGGAGTCATTTTTAAAATAAGGCAGAATATTGATATGTAAGTAATAATACTCACATGGAAATATGGTTGTTCATGGGTCCTACCTAACTCAACCACATCTGTACAATATCCCAACAGGTTTCAAGGTGTAATTCAAGACCATCTCTTCTAGGACCTCCTAGCAGAAGGCAAAAGGACTATTGTATCCTGTGGAGTCAGTTTGTTGACTGGCTGATGAACCCACAACATGCACAAGGCAATGGAATGAACAGGTGGAGAGGGAACGTTCAGTGTTTACCAATCTGGAGTCATTCCTGACTCCATGACATATTATGGAAGCTGTTTTCTCAGTGTGAAGCTCTGTAGAGTGTCCTCTGCCTTAGTCTCTTCATCCTCAGTGTGACTACAGGTCAGTGGCACCATGGAATCCTAGAAGTACATGCAAATCGAGACATTATGTTGCCCCACTGTATCACAAATTCAGATGAAGGAATTGAAGCTCAGAAGGAAAACTGGCTTCATGTGAGATCTGTTTGCCTTCAAGAAATTTTCTGTGTATGAGCAAACTATTGAGACTTACCTGGAGGGGAAAAGGAAGGACATCAAGGAAGGAAAAAAAAAAGACAAATGAAAAGAGAAAGAAAAAAAAAGCTAAGCTCAGAGGTAACACAAGAGAGAGCTTTACCAAGGACTGGAATGAAAAACATCTCAAAAGTTCTGAACTAGCATCAATGACATTGTATTTAAAGGAAGCTTCACAAATGGTGACGCAATGATGCAGGTGTCTTTTGCTCTCTTTCTCTATCTCCTTGTTCCATCTCAATGTCTCCTGTATCTATCCGAAATAAATAAATATTCTTAAAAGATATATAATGGGTAGTCAGGCAGTAGCACTGTGGGTTAAGCTCAGGTGGCTCGAAGCACAAGGACCAGAGTAAGGATCCACATTTGAGTCCCCGGCTCCCCACCAGCAGGGGAATCACTTCACAGGAGCTGCAGGTGTCTAACTTTTTCTCCCCTTCTCTGTCTTCCCCTCCTCTCTCCATGTCTCTCTGTCCTACCCAACAACAACAACAACAATAATAACTACAACAATAAAACAACAAGGGCAACAAAAGGGAATAAATAAATGATAAAAAGATATACAATGAACTTAAAAATAATAATAAAAAAAAAAACTCCAGAGTTTATGCTAGGGGGGTAGGTCAGTGGTAGAACACAGAACTTGCAAATCTAAGATTCCCTAGCAGTGCCACATATGCCAAAGCTGAGAGCCCTTCCATGCTCCCTCAGTAAATGTTAAAACACACACACACACACACACACACACACCTCAAAAAATTTACTGTTTCATGTCCTTGCAAAAATGATTAGATTATAAATTGATATAACTCCTACTCACCATACAGAAATCTAGAGTTCACAGTTAATTTATACCACTTATTAATTTTCTTTGAAAGCTATCAAGGGAGGGGAAGGGATATGGAGTTCTGGTGGTGGGAACTGTGTGGAGTTGTACCCCTCCTATCCTATGGTTTTGTAAGTGTTTCCTTTTTTATAAATAAAATAATTAAATTAGCTTGTATGTGGTTCCACTATCACATTGACTGCTAACACACTGTAGGGTTAAATAACCCCAATATGCTCATATATATTATCTTCTGATAGCATAAGCAGCTTAACTATTGTCATTTCTTCATGTGAAATTTTATCCAGTCTAATACTTTGGATGATATTACACAGATATTGACTTAGTAAAAAAAAATCAATCAATCAAAAGAATAAAAAATATATTTGAGGGGCCAGGTAGTGGTGTACCTGGTTGAGCACACATATTAAAGTACACAGGGGCCCGGGTTCGAGCCCCTGGTCCCCCACCTGCAGCGGGGAAAGCTTTATGAGTGGCAAAACAGGACTTCAGGAGTCTCTCTGTCTCTCTCCCTCTCTGTCTCCCCCTATCTTCTCAATTTCTGGCTGTTTCTATCTAATAAATAAGTAAAGATTATATATATATATGTATGTTTAAAATTAGGTGCATTTAATATATCTAAAGTAGGTATTAAATTTGTGTAATATATATATGTACATATACATATATCCCTCCTGTATGCATTATTATTTTACATAGAAACTCCATCCATGCACATGCTTGGTACCTTTGAAATCAAGTACAGGTATAATCTAGCCCTTCAAAAATTATTGTCATTTTGTGCATTTCCCAACACTTCCTTGCCCTGGAGTTTTTCCCTTAGCTTTTCTTTATTTCATTTTTAACAAAAATCTGAAAACTGACAACATTACAATGATGGATACAGGACAAAGTAATTCAGGGAACATCTGAAAGACCTCCCAACAGTCAAAGCTGGGATTATTTAAACAACAAAATCATGTATTGCTCAGTTATAAACCAGGTGTAAATCAATGTTCAGGAGTCTATATTGATAGAAACTGTAGCATCACCTAATGAAGAAGAATGGGCCAGCCTCCTATGCATAATAATTTCAATTTGTTTGTATAACTATTCTGCTTCCTTGCTCACCACCTCCCTCACAAGATAGAAAGTAGCACTCATTCTCTAAGTGATGTCTACATCTACATCATCCTTCTCTAAGATGATATCTACATCATCTTATCTTTTCAAGGACTGTGGGAAGAGGAAAAGGATGATTTAACAGTGGAGAAACATGCCAAAGAGCCATGGCTAGGTAAGCAAGGTCAGCATCATCAACTCGAACTTGGCTGGATAGCGTGGACACTTGATATGGTATGATGAGGAAAAAAAAAGTATGAACATATATGTGTGTGTGTGTGTGTGTGTGTATGCAACTGAGGGACAATTAGCAAAAATGCCTATTAAAACTGCTCTGACCATGGAAAACAAAGTCTGACAAAAGCATCATAGTCAAGACCAACCAAGGAAGAAACGAAGATTCCACTTAACACAACTTCCCTTTAGAGCAAGGTAAACAAGTCTAAACAAGTCTGAAGGAAGCCTGCCATCTAGTTTGTACCACAGTGTAAGTTTTGGCTCATTGCTAGTGATAAATACACAATGCTAACAGGACCTGCCAATAACAGGGGAGGCAGAGATGTGTGGTATGTGGGAGGGCCCTTTTTCACTTCTCTGTGAATCTAAATTTTCCGCCTTCAGAACCATGTATTTCAAGAACTGTGAAAGACTTCATTTACTTTTCAAACTCATACTAAAAGAGTGTAAGGAACTGAACTTGCTTCTTGACAAATTTCTCCCCTTGGAGTTTCACCAGAATTTCATAGGGGTGCTTATGTGGACTCACAAAGGGAGAAAATCTAGCCCATTTTTCATCTATAGACTTGAGAACAGGTTTGCTGACATTTCTGCCATGAGTAGATATTCAAAAGCAAACTCAAACAACCAGAGGTTGTGTAGATTCTGAACCTCAGAAAACAAGGATTAGACTATGACCTGAGAATCTAAATTTACTGTCTCAGACAGGAGTTATCAGCCCAGAGCACTATTAAGATACATGACTATGGAGTGAACAGAATTCTTTAAAAAGTCAGTCTAACTACAAATCTAAAATAGACTTTAAGATTGTAAGTGTAAATGTAGCTTGATGACAGTCTCCAAGGCACAGAAGAGAGGAAAGACACTAAAAATTATGGAATAATGAGACACATTGAGATTACATTACTGCCTAATAACTTTCCCTTTCAACTAATACTTTCTCTCCTGATACACGCTGTGGGTAGGGGATGGAATTTAATTGAAAATGGGAATTTCTAATATAATCTGATGTTTCAGTAGTTGAGTGAGCATATCAGGAAAACTGTATTCATTTCTACTGTTGCTATACATAAGGAAAAATAGTGAAGCCCAAGTATTCTATGTAGAGATCTTTTATTTTCTTAGGGAGTTCCAACAGTACACAATCAAAGCCAAGATGACAGACAAAGGTTTACCTCTGAATCTCTTATCTCTTGGGTCAGATTCCAGTGTGCAATCCAAGACAGATTACAAACCAGTCTGTTTATCATTCAGAGAACAGGATACTAGATTTTCTTTCTTGAGAAACGTGATGTGATGAGTGCAGTTTAATTTATGAATACATTAAATGTTTTTTTGTTTTTTTTTTGAATGGAGGTTGTAAGAGTTAATATAAGATTTCCATGTTCTGTAATTTCTGGAATTGGCATATTGCATCAAAGTAAAAGACTCTGGGGTGGGTAATGGGGAGAATACAGGTTTAAAAAGGATGACAGAGGACCTAGTGGGGGTTGTATTGTTATATGGAAAGCTGGGAAATGTTCTTCATGTACAAACTATTGTATTTACTGTCAAATGTAAAACATTAATTCCCCAATAAAGAAATTAAAAAAAAAAAAGATTTTCATGTTCATCAAATGGGTTGAATAATGAAGCTCTCAGAGAGATTTTGAATGCGGAGAGACCACTTAGTTGATCCTTGTTTAAGATTATACTTTATTATTCTATTATCTGTAAGGACAACATTCTAGGAAGGATTTCTGAACTATCTAGATAATTTTGCATAACATATTTTTGAGGCAGAAAGTCTCTGTCAATACAAACTTATTCAAATTTCAATTACTAGGACTCCTGGCACATTCTTGATAGAGAATGAAGTGGCCATATGATAGTCCCCTAGAGAGAGAGACATTCAAAGCTTAGAATGATGTTTTCACACATGCTTGAGTCATGCCCAGTAAATCCTTGGTAATAGCATCTGATTATAGTGTGCAAGCTTCCAATTCAAGAGAAACAGAACACTTTCACTCTTTCCCACTCCTACTGTTTGACTGTTCTTCTTCCAGATCTTAAATCAATTGTTCCAGAAGCTCATATGAATCTCTGAATCTATAGAAATTTAACCATCTCTCTCTCTCTCTCTCTTTCTCTCTCTCTCTCTCTCTCTCTCTCTCTCTCTCTCTCTCTCTCACACACACACACACACACACACACACACACACACACACACTATAGTATTTCCTTCTGAAATTAGGAAATTTCATGTCCGTTATTTGTTCCACTTCTTAGATCTGTAAATTACATAATTCCTCTACTTATCAGGGTGACATAACTGTCATCAAACTAGCTTTCTTCTAATCATACAGGTATGAAATTAGGCAAAATCTAAGGAAACAGTTTTCACATCTAAGACAACAGGGAATACAGAGTTTTAATGGTTGAGATAAGGGAAAGACAGGGCTAGTGCCAAGTTTACTTGCTCTGTTTTTTAGCCTGGGAATGCATTCTAAACTGGTGCATGTGTAGCTGACCCTAAAAGAGAAAAGTGATTCTAGGATTCCCGAAGCCGGGGTTAGTATGGGTATTGGTGAACTGGAGATAATTGACTCATGGTCTCAGAGAGGCAGGAGCTAAGGAAAAGAAATGGTTGAAAGTCTGCATGGGAGTTTCCAGAGGGTGCTGACTATACATTACAGTGTGTGTATCCAGAAAGGGAGTCCCCAGGGCTAGAGAGACAGTGTTTGCTGCAATACTGAGGGTTTCATGTAGTCTATGCCTTTAGGAAAACAGTGGAGATCTGCTTTACTTACTGTGTTCATGGAATGGAAGACAAAGATGGTAAGAGTTAATCTATTAGTCTTCACCAGCTTAATCTGTGATTCATGTAATGCCCATAAAAATAAAACCCAACAGACTTTGTAAATAATTTTATTAGTGATTTAATAATGACTGGCAAGTTTATGGGATGCAAGTGGTACAATTCCAAACGGTTTCCACCACCAGAGTTTCACATCCCATGCCCTCCATTGGGAGCTTCCCTATTCTTTATCCCTCTGGGATTCATGGACCAAAGATCTTTAAGGGGTGCAGAAGGTGAGAGGTCTGGTTTCTGTAATTGCTACTCCACTGGACATGGGCATTGACAGGTCAATCCATACTTATAGCCTGTTTCTATCACTCCCTAGTGGGGTAGGGATCTGGAGAGATGAGGTTCCAGGTCACAATGGTGAGATAATCTGCCCAGTGAAGTCAGGTTGGCATCATGGTAGCATCTGCAATTTGGTGGCTGAAAAGCATTAAGGTATTAGCAGAACAAACTGTTTAGTTACTGGGTACCTAAAGAGAAGAATATAGCACATACATTTTGGGGTCTTCATGTTGCAAGAAGCTAGGAAATGTATTTTGGGTATATTCCAAGGGGTCCATAACTTTACTAATTTTTGCCTGAGCCCAATAGCAAACATGCAGGCGAGCTGAAAGCATTGTCTAGAAAGATAGTGGAACTCCCAAGAAACTTGGAAAAGGAAAAGAAGTAAGTAGAAAGAGAAAGGGATTGAATTTACACATTCTGTCTTCAAGGCTTACCTCTTATTACAGCAACTGTTGATATTAGCATGTGAATAAACAAGCATGTCAATGGAAGGAAATTGAGTCTCTGAAATAGAAACCCAAAGATAAAGCCAATTGGTCTACAAAAAGGTTACAGTATAGTTCAGTGTGAAGGAATGGAGGGGCACCAGGTCTTGAACTCACATCTTTGTATATGATCATGTATTCTCTCAATCAGTTGTTCATGACCCAACCACATATATTTTTAGATTCTGTTATGTTTTGCTTCTAGAGAACTGCTTAACTATGATTTATGCTGGTGCCTGAGGGGATTGAACTTGAGGGAATTGAGCCTCAAAGCCACAGGGATGAAAGTCTTTTGTATAACAATTTTGTTATCTTCCTTGCCCAGATGAATGCTAAGAAAATTACATTAGGTGAAAACAAAAGATGTTCGACAGAAAAGAATACAGATACTGGAAGTCCACCTTTTTCAAGTTATATGATAAGCCAGTCTGATCTAATTAATAGAAATTAGGACAGTGGTTGTTCAGGGAGGGTGGGGGTTGACTAGAAGGAGACATGAAGACAAACTTAAAAAATTATATTATCTATATTTATTTATTGGATAGAGATAGAAATGGAGAGGAGAAGGGGAGATAGAAAGAGACACCTGAAGCCCTGCTTCACCACTCGTGAAGCTTTACCCCTGTAGATGGGGACTGGGGGCTCAAACTCAGGTTCTTGTGCATTGTAACATGAGCACTCAGTCAGGTGTTCCACCACCAGGCCACATACAACTTTTTTTGTTGTTGTTGTTGTTTGTTTGTTTTTTAACTTAGTTTTTATTTAAGAAAGGATAAATTAACAAAACCATAGGGTAGGAGGGGTACAACTCCACACAATTCCCACCACCCAATCTCCATATCCCATCCCCTCCCCTGATAGCTTTCCCATTCTCTATCCCTCTGGGAGCATGGACCCAGGGTCATTGTGGGTTGTAGAAGGTGGAAGGTCTGGTTTCTGTAATTGCTTCCCCACTGAACATGGGCATTGACTGGTCAGTCCATACTCCCAGCCTGCCTCTCTCTTTCCCTAGTGGGGCGGGGCTCTGGGGAAGCGGAATTCCAGGACATATTGGTGGGGTTGTCAGTCCAGGGAAGCCTGGCAGGCATCCTGATGGCATCTGGAACCTGATGGCTGAAAAGAGAGTTAACATACAAAGCCAAACAAATTGTTGAGCAATCATGGACCCAAAGCTTGGAATAGTGGAGAGGAGGTGTTAGGGGGGTACTCACTGCAAACTCTAGTGTACTTCTGCTTTCAGGTATATATTTTGTATTAGTTTATGAATATGTGTGAACATACGCTCTCTCTCACAGAACCTGGTCTATATCTAGGTTTTGGGACTTTGTTAGAAAGTGAACCAGCTGGGTTGGAATTAGAGAATGCTATGAAAGGAAAGGTCTCACCTGAGTAATGAAGCTGAAGGGTTATCATTCCCCACGTGAAGTCTCTGGACACAGTCTGAGCTGAAGCATGTTGAGGTGGCACTCATTGCATTGATTAGGTTGCGATTGGCAGATGCAATATTATTTGATATGGATTGGGAGAGGCATGTGGGAAAGTGGGCCCCATACAATTTTGTTTATCAGTAGAAAGTATTTGTGAGAGGGGTAGTTTCAGGTCCAGGAGCATGTTGGCAGAGGAGGACCTAGTGGGGGTTGAACTGTTGTGTGGAAAACTGAGAAATGTTACACATGGACAAAATATTGTATTTTATTGTTGACTGTAAACTATTAATCCCCAAATAAGGAAGTTAAAAAAAAGAAAATATTTGATATTGTGACAGTATTGGGAGTTTTGGCTGCTTTTTCATATAATTATATATTAAATATCTGATCATCTCACTATATGCAAAATTTGCCTTCATTAAAAAGAAAAACTATGTTTGGTATAGCTATTATGTTTTACACGTGTTCCTCTAAAATTCCATGTGATTAAAAGTACTTGGTTCTCAGTAAATATACAAATTTATTTGTTTAAAAAGGGGGGGGGGGTTGTGAGACAGGACCTAGTCCTTATCTGTGGTAGTTCCATATATTTAAGGTTTGTTTATATTTCGCTTTGTTTTTTGGGCCTTTGGATTCCATATTTTTCATATCTTTGGCTGTTCCATTAAATATCATGAGAGTCAGATTCTACAGGGAAGTAGTTCAGCATTCAAATTAACATAACCATCATTAAATGGCACAGAGAAGTTCATGGCTAATAACAATCCCTCTGATTATTAAAAAAAAAAAAAAGTAAATGGGTTTTTTGAGAAATAATTAAAATGACAGATTTTTATTTTGTGATTGGTCAAGGGGTCAACAATTATAATTAATGGAAAATGACAGTGATTTATAAAATTATATATTCCAGAATCAAACACCACCCTCATAATTATTTTGATGAGATTTTAAATGAAAAGCCTAAACAACAAGTCATGATAGAAATTTCATCAGTACTGAAGCCCTGAACTAAATGTCAGATTTTTATTACTTTGAATATAGCTGGTACATCCTATGAATTGTTTATCATAGAGATCAAGAGCATCTGAGTATTTTTTATAGTTTCAATTATATATTTCATGGGACCTTTATATATCCATTATGCCATAATCTTATGCATTAAAATAATAAAACTATGAACATATCAATATTATTCATGTAGAAATTGAGACACAAAAGTGACCTGAACTGTCTTAACCTGTGGGACCAAGAAACAACAAGAAAGAAGGCAGCATGGAGATTCGACTTCCAGAGGCGGAGCTAGGAGCAGCAGATCACTTTCTCTCCTCTCCTCTCCTCTCCTCTCCTCTCCTCTCCTCTCCTCTCCTCTCCCGGATCAACTAGGAATACCAAAGGAGACCACCCTGACAGGACTAGACAGGACTAGAATGACCACAGGAACCCAGTAAATACCAGTAAGTAAAAATACATGTGGCTGGTGACAGAGAGGAGAGAGGAGCCTAAGGTGAGATTAAGTGACTGCTAACAGTTCAGCAGTTTATCAGTTGATACACCACCTCCAGTCTGCTCCACCAACAAGGGGACAGCTTAAGGGAGGAGAGGACTCCCCAGAGACTCACCAAGTGCAACTCTGAGTCTCTATTGCTACTACCCTCAGAATCTGGAGCAGCGACAAGAAGGGACACCAGGGGACAGAGATCTAACCAGGAAACTAAGAAGACCTATACCTTGGTGGCATACCTGAGGGCCTGTGAAAGTCTCTTTGCATAACCACTGGATTATCTCTGCCACACCTTGCTTTATCTCTTGGTCAGGAGTCACTGATTAAGCTAAGAAGCCTATTGATAGTTTAAAAGCCCTCAGGCTCCCATAGAATACAGAGAAGGAAAAAAAAAAAAAAGAAAGAGGCTTTTACACCACTGAACTCCAACTCAGGGATTGAAATAACTGTTAACTTCCACCACTGTGAACCCTTTAATTAACTTACTTAGACACAAGTCAATCCAGGCAATAGTGATCAATAATTTGAAAAGTACTGATAAAGGGAACTTATAACATAATATATAAAATGGTTAAAACAACAAGAAAAAATATTGGAGAATCCAACCAGGACAAGAGTCCAGCTAAAAGTCCTCCAGACGGTGAAGCACAAAATAACGAGTTCAACATTCAAACATTAGCTAAGGAAATAATAACAGGAGTGAGTAAAGAATTTGAAAAAAATTGTAATCAGAAATTCAGGAACAACAAATGAGAATATGGAAGAAAATACTAATTATCTCATGGTTATTAGAGAGCTGAAAGCTGAAATCACTGAGCTAAGAATGCAACTAGCTGAACAAGCTAAAATAGTATGAGAGCAGGGCAACAAAATAGATGATCTCCAGAAAACAGTAGAGGGCAGAGAGAATAGAATCAATGAGGCTGAAGACAGAATTAGCAAGATTGAGGATGAATTAGAGACAACTAAAAAAGAAGTAAGAGATCTCAAAAAGAGATTAAGAGATGCTGAAAACAACAACAGAGTCCTATGGGATGACTTCAAAAGAAACAATATAAGCATTATTGGCATACCAGAGGAAGAAAGAGAAGGAGAGGAAGAAAGCATTTTCCAGGCCATAGTAGCTGAAAACGTCTCTAGTCTAGACAACATCAAAGACATAAATTCAAGAAGCCCAGAGGGTCCCAAACAGAATTAACCCAGACCTAAAGACACAAAGACATATCATACTTAGAATGGAAAGGAATAAGGATAAAGAAAGGATCCTCAAGGCTGCAAGAGAAAAAGAGTCACCTACAAAGGAAAACCCATAAGATTAGCAGCAGACTTCTGCATACAAACACTACAGGCCAGAAGAGAATGGCAAGATATCTATCGAGTGCTCAATGAGAAAGGTTTCGAGCCAAGAATACTATATCCTGCTAGACTGTCATTCAGACTAGATGGAGGCATCAAAACCTTCTCAGACAAGCAACAGCTGAAGGAATCAACCATCACCAAGCCTGCCCTGAAAGAAGTTCTGAAAGGTCTCCTATAAACAATCAGACCACCACAAGTAGGACATATATCAAAACACACTAAAACTCTACAAGAATGGCATTAAAATATCTTCAATCTTTGGTATCAATAAATGTCAATGGCCTGAATTCACCAATTAAAAGACACGGAGTAGGAAGATGGATCAGAAAACACAACCCAACAATATGCTGTCTACAGGAAACCCACCTAACTCAACAAGACAAACACAGACTTAAAGTGAAAGGATGGAAAACTATCATACAAGCCAATGGCCCACAAAAAAGGGCAGGAGCAGCTTATTCTCATATCTGACATGATAGACTTTAAAATAGATAAGATTAAAAAAGATAGGAATGGACACTACTTAATGCTCAGAGGATCAGTCAATCAAGAGGACTTAACAATTATTAGCATCTATGCACCCAATGAGAAGCCATCTAAATACATCAAACTTCTACTGAAAGAGCTACAGCAATATATTAACAGTAACACAATCATAGTAGGGGACTTGAACACCCCACTATCTCAACTTGACAGATCATCCAGGCAGAAAATCAATAAAGACATAAGGGAGCTAAATGAAGAGATAGATAAACTAGAACTATTGGACATTTTCAGAGTCATTCATCCCAAGAAACTGGAATACACATTTTACTCAAATCCACATGGGTCATTCTGAAGGATAAACCATATATTAGGCCACAAAGGTAGCATCAGCCTATTCAAGAGCACTGAAATCATCCCAAGCATCTTCTCAGACCACAGTGGAATTAAACTAACACTAACAGTCAACAAAAGATTAGTAACAGTGCCAAAATGTGGAAGCTCAACAGTACACTTCTTAAGAACTTCTGGGTCAAAGAGGAAATCAAGGAAGAAATCAAAATGTTTTGAGAGTTCAATGAAAATGAAGACACAAGCTATCAAAATATTTGGGACACAGCTAAAGCAGTCCTAAGAGGGAAGTTCATAGCTATACAAGCACACATTAGCAAACAAGAAAAAGCACAAATAAACAGCCTGATTGCACATCTTAACGACCTAGAAGAAGAACAACAAAGGAACCCTAAAGCAACCAGAAGGACAGAAATCACTAAAGTTAGGGCAGAAATAAATAACATTGAGAATAGGAAAACCATACAAAAGATCAACGAAAGTAAATGTTGGTTCTTTGAAAGAGTAAACAAAATTGACAAACCTTTAGCTAGACTCACAAAACAAAAAAGGGAGAAGACCCAAATAAATTGGATAGTAAATGAAAGAGGAGATATCACAACAGTCACTGCAGAAATTCAACATATCATGCGAGGCTTCTATGAACAACTATATGCCACCAAGCTAGAGAACCTGGAAGAAATGGACTATTTCCTAGATACCTACCAACTTCCAAAACTAAGTAAAGAGGAAGTGGATAACATGAACAGGCCATCACAATTTCACTAATGATACTGAAACAGTTATCAAAAATCTCCCCAAAAATAAAAGTCCTGGACCAGATGGCTTTACAAATGAATTCTACAAAAACTTCAAAGAAGAACTAATACCTCTACTTTTAAAAGTCTTCCAGAAGTCTGAAGACACTGGAATACTCCCTGCCAGCTTCTATGAAGCCAATATCACCCTGATACCAAAAGCAGACAGGGACACAACCAAAAAAGAAAACTACAGACCAATATCTCTGATGAACATAGATGCAAAAATATTGAACAAAATTCTAGCCAACCAGATACAGCAGTATATCAAAAAGATTGTTCATCATGACCAAGTGGGGTTTATCCCAGGCACGCAAGGTTGGTTTAATATACGTAAATCAATCAATGTGATCCACCACATCAACAAAAGCAAGACCAAAAACCACATGGTCATATCAATAGATGCATAGAAAGCCTTTGACAAAATACAACATCCCTTTATGATCAAAACACTACAAAAAACGGGAATAGATGGAAAATTCCTCAAGATAGTGGAGTCTATATATAGCATACCTACAGCCAACATCATACTCAATGGTGAAAAACTGGAAGCATTTCCCCTCAGATCAGGTACTAGACAGGGCTGCCCACTATCACCATTACTATTCAACATAGTGTTGGAAGTTCTTGCCATAGCAATCAGGCAGGAGCAAGGAATTCAAGTGATACAGATTGGAAGAGAAGAAGTCAAACTCTCCTTATTTGCAGATGACATGATAGTATACATGGAAAAACCTAAGGAATCCAGCAAGAAGCTTTTGGAAATCATCAGGCAATACAGTAATGTGTCAGGCTACAAAATTAACATTCAAAAGTCAGTGGCATTTCTCTATGCAAACACTAAGTTAGAAGAAATTGAAATCCATAAATCAATTCCTTTTACTATAGCAACAAAAACAATAAAATATCTAGGAGTAAACCTAACCAAAGAAGTGAAAGACTTGTATACTGAAAATTATGAGTCACTACTCAAAGAAATTGAAAAAGACACAAAGAAGTGGAAAGATATTCCATGTTCATGGGTTGGAAGAATTAACATCATCAAAATGAATATATTACCCAGAGCCATCTACAAATTTAATGCTATCCCCATCAAGATCCCAAGCACATTTTTTAGGAGAACAGAAAAAATGCTACAAATGTTTATCTGGAACCAGAAAAGACCTAGAATTGCCAAAACAATCTTGAGAAAAAAGAACAGAACTGGTGTCATCACACTCCCAGATCTCAAACTGTATTATAGGGCCATTGTCATCAAAACTGCTTGGTACTGGAACATGAATAGACACACTGACCAGTGGAATAGAATTGAGAGCCCATAAATGAGGCCCCACACCTATGGACATCTAATCTTTGACAAAGGGGCCCAGACTATTACATGGGGAAAGTAGAGTCTCTTCAACAAATGGTGTTGGAAACAATGGTTGAAACATGCAGAAGAATGAAACTGAATCACTGTATTTCACCAAATACAAAAGTAAATTCCAAGTGGATCAAGGACTTGGATGTTAGACCACAAATTATCAAATACTTAGAGGAAAATATTGGCAGAACTCTTTTCTGCATAAATTTTAAAGACATTTTCAATGAAATGAATCCAATTACAAAGAAGACTAAGGCAAGTATAAACCTATGGGACTACATCAAATTAAAAAGCTTCTTCACAGCAAAAGAAACCACTACCCAAACCAAGAGACCCCTCACAGAATGGGAGAAGATCTTTACATGTCATACATCAGATAAGTGTTTAATAACCAACATATATAAAGAGCTTGCCAGACTCAACAACAAGACAACAAATAACCCCATCCAAAAATGGGGGGAGGACATGGACAGAATATTCACCACAGAAGAGATCCAAAAGGCTGAGAAACACATGAAAAAATGCTCCAAGTCTCTGATTGTCAGAGAAATGCAAATAAAAACAACAATGAGATATCACTTCACTCCTGTGAGAATGTCATACATCAGAAAAGGTAACAGTAGCAAATGCTGGAGAGGGTGTGGGGTCAAAGGAACCCTCCTACACTGCTGTTGTGAATGTCAATTGGTCCAACCTCTGTGGAGAACAGTCTGGAGAACTCTCAGAAGGCTAGAAATGGACCTACCCTATGACCGTGTAATTCCTCTCCTGGGGATATATCCTGAGGAACTCAACACATCCATCCAAAAAGATCTGTGTACACATATGTTCTTGGCAGCACAATTTGTAACAGCCAAAACCTGGAAGCAACCCAGGTGTCCCACAACAGATGAGTGGCTGAGCAAGTTGTGGTATATATACACAATGGAATACTACTCAGCTGTGAAAAATGGTGACTTCACCGTTTTCAGCTGATCTTGGATGGACCTTGAAAAAATCATGTTGAGTGAAATAAGTCAGAAACAGAAGGATGAATACGGGATGATCTCACTCTCAGGTCAAAGTTGAAAAACAAGATTAGAAAAGAAAACACAAGTCGAACCTGAAATGGAATTGGAGTATTACACCAAAGTAAAAGACTCTGGGGTGGGTGGGTGGGTGGGGAGAATACAGGTCCATGAAAAATGATGAATGAAATAGTGGGGGTTGTATTGTTAAATGGGAATCTGGGGAATGTTATGCATGTACAAACTATTGTATTTACTGTTGAATGTAAAACATTAATTCCTCAATAAAAAAAAAAAAAAAAGAAAGAAGGCAGCATGAATTTTCAACATCTGGTTTAGCACTTTCCACCAGGACATACTTCTTGATTCTAAGATAACATAAGCCCATGTTTATAGCCTTTTTATCAATATTAGTGATTTCTTAACTGAAATTAAAACTATTTTGGTTGAACACATTCGTTGTTTTTCTTTCTGTTCAAATCACTTTACTCCCCATATCAGTTTTTATTGAATCACTGCATTTAATGTCCTTTTTGTCATAACTATCTCAATGATAAGGAAATTCAAAAAAGGTAGACCAGGATTCAGTTCCTGTCTATTTATCTAGACTCCATTTTTCACCATTTCCTATCCTATACTATGATCAACAGGCAAAGATATGTGTAATTTTTTTTTTCTGTGCAAGCCGTATGTTGTTACCAGTCCAGAGTGTTTGAATATAGGTTTGACTTTTAAGAATGATCTTTTTGCCCATCTATCTTCATTGACTATAGCCTGCTCAGTCTGCAGTGAGAACACAATTTGTAAAGCAAAGGTGTTAAGTTTGAACTATTTATGATAAACAATGGAGCATTTTTTATTTTATTTTTTATTTATAAAAAGGAAACAGTCAAAATCATAGGATAAGAGGTGTACAACTCCACAAAATTTCCACCACCAACTCTCTATAACCCATATCCCATCCCCTCCTCTGATAGCTTTACTTTTTTTTTTTTTTTTTGCCTCTAGGGTTATTGCTGGGGCTTGATGCCTATAGCATGAATCCACTGTTCCTGGAGGCCATTTTTTCCCCTTTTGGTGACCTTGTTGTTGTAGCCTTGTTGTGGTTATTATTGTTGTCATTATTGATGTCATCATTGTTGGATAGGACAGAGAGAAATGGAGAGAGGAGGGGAAGACAGAGAGGGGGAGAGAAAGAGAGACACCTACAGACCTGCTTCACTGCTTGTGAAGCGACTGCCTTGCAGGTGGGGAGCCTGGGCTTGAATTGGGATCCTTAGGTCAGTCCTTATGCTTTGAGCCATGTGCGTGCCACCCAACTGGCTGTGCTACCGCTTGACCCCCAGCTTTCCTATTCTCTATCCCTCTGGGAGCATGGACCCAGGGTCATTGTGGGATGCAGAAGGTAGAAGGTCTGGCTTCCATAATTGCTTCCCTGCTGAACATGGCGTTGACTGGGTGATCCACACTCCCAGTCTGCCTCTGTCTTTCCCTAGTAGGGTGGGTCTCTGGGGAAGCAGAGCTCCAGGACACATTGGTAGGGTCTTCAGTCCAGGGAAGTCTGGTCAGCATCCTGCTAGCATCTGGAACCTGGTGGCTGAAAAGAGAATTAACATACAAAGCCAAACAAATAAACAAATTGTTGAACAATCATGGACTTAAAGGCTGGAATAGTGCAAATGAAGTGTTAGGGGGGTCCTCCATTTTGTAGATAGCCAATAGGCATATTTCAGTTATATTTCAAAGGCCCTGTGGCTATACTAGTTTTTTTTTTTTTTTTTTGCCTGAGCCTGAAATCTGATATGCAGGTGGATCCTAGCTATTGTCTGAGGAGATGAAGTCATGGCTTCATAAAGGACCAGAAAGCTGGATCAGGGAAGAGAGTGGCTCCAAAATATGGGAAAGATGTATAAATAGTGTTGACTGTAAACCCCTTTGATTTGATGTGGTCTGTGGCCCATATTCAGCTTAGGATCCTATGTGACCTCTGCATCCCTGTAGGTCTGAGCTCACATTCTGTGGTCATGAGTAGGAACATTCCAAGCTGCCCCAATTTCAGGACCCATCTTCCTCAGGTGTAGCATAGAGTATGTTGTCTATCTACCCTTCAGAGGATGGAACACTCTCTACCTTTGTTGAACCAAGTTGAGGGCAAATTCCTATGGGGTCTCCATAAAGGGGTCTGTTTTGTGTTTCCTGATAGAAATGACCGGTTATAATGGAGAGAGGGATTTATTTGAGGTCTAGCCCCATCATGTCTGTTTGGGAATCTCAGGACTCCCCGAATAGGGCCCTGGCTGATGGAGTGGCCTGATAGTGACTAAAGAGTCATCATTAAAGTATGCCAGTCTCTTGCCCTTATTCAGCTTTTGCAGTCCTTGCTTTGATAAGGTTAGCTTTGGAGTGAGTGATAGGACTCTAATAGGAAGTAGGTGAGGAGGCTATCTAGATACTATTTCTTTTTCTTAAATATTTTATTTATTTATTAATGAGAAAGATAGGAGAGAGAGAAAGAACCAGACATCTTTCTGGTACATGTGCTGCTGGGGATTGAATTCAGGACCTCATGCTTGAGAGTCCAATGCTTTATCCACTGAGCCACCTCCGGGACCACTAGATAGTACTTCACTAGTAACTTTATACTGACTCAGACTATTGTGTACTTTTAATTTCAGGTAACAATGGAGCATTTAAATGCACACACATCATAGTCACATGTCAATAAAGTCACATGATCATAATTCTGAGAAATGATCATTAGGTCACTTTATTACAAATGTGTATAGTTACACAATTCTTCATACAACATCCCTTCACTTGTCTGGCATAGTAATTTGGAAGGGCATCTTGGAAGAGGAGCTCAATTCTTATGGCTTCTATAGACTGTAGTGGTGCTTTCTGGAATGTGACTAAGGATATGATTTTGCAGGTAGCATCATCTGTGTGTTCCATTATTGACTAAAATATGATGTGATGTGTAACTGCCTATGTATTTATGTGTATGTCACATGTGTGGCTGTATATACTTATTGAGAAACAAATGCAGAATAGCTCACAATTTCTCTCTCTTCTGTATCTCCCTCAAAAATAAAACAAATAAAATACTAAGAGGGGGGCAGAGGAGATAACATAATGGTTATATAAATAGTCTCTCATGCCTGAGGCTCTGAAGTCCCAGGCTCAATCCCCTACATTACCATAAGCAAGAAATGTTTCTCTCTCTCTCTCTCCTCATCTCTCTCAAAAGTAAAATAAATAAAACATTTTTTTTTATAAAAGAATACCTCACAATGGCAATAGGTGATATAAAATAACTGTCATCATAAAAACAGTAGAGCAGGCAAGAAAAGAACAATAGCCTATCTTTGTTTATTTGTCACCAGGGTTACTCCTGGAATTCAGTGCCTACCCAGCTCCATGACTTCCAGTAGCCACTTCCCCCTTCTACTTCTTTTCTTCCTTCTTTTTTTTCTTTCTCCCTTTTTTTTTATGATAGAGACATAATTTGAGAGAGAGAGAGAGACAGAGAGAGAGAGAGAGAGACAGACAGACCTGCAGCACTGTTTCACTGCTGGTGAATCTTCTCCCCTGCATGGGGACAGGGCTTAAACCCTGGTCTTCACACATAATAATATGTATGTTCTACCTAGTGCACCACTGCCTGGCCTCCTTGCTATGTTTTTTTTTTTAATTTTTTTTTAATTTAAGAAAGGATTAATTAACAAAACCATAGGGTAGGAGGGGTACAATTCCACACAATTCCCATCACCCAATCTCCATATCCCATCCCCTCCCCTGATAGCTTTCCCATTCTCTAGCCCTCTGGGAGCATGGACCCAGGGTCATTGTGGGTTGCAGAAGGTAGAAGGTCTGGCTTCTGTAATTGCTTCTCCGCTGAACATGGGCGTTGACTGGTCGGTCCATACTCCCAGTCTGCCTCTCTCTTTCCCTAGTAGGGTGGGTCTCTGGGGAAGCTGAGCTCCAGGACACATTGGTGGGGTCTTCAATCTAGGGAAGTCTGGCCAGCATCCTGATGACACCTGGAACCTGGTGACTGAAAAGAGAGTTAACATACGAAGCCAAACAAATTGTTGAGCAATCATGGACCCAAAGCTTGGAAAAGTGGAGAGAAAGTATTAGGGAGGTTCTCACTGCAAACTCGAGTGTACTTCTGCTTTCTTACTTTGGTGCCATACTCCAAACTCAGTCAATTTCTGCTTTGCGTTTCTACTTCTTCTTTTTTTTTTTTTTTTACATGCATAACATTCCCCAGATTCCCATTTAACAATACAACCCCCACTATTTCATTCATCATTTTTCATGGACCTGTATTCTCCCCACCCACCCACCCACCCCAGAGTCTTTTACTTTGGTGTAATACTCCAATTCCATTTCAGGTTCGACTTGTGTTTTCTTTTCTAATCTTGTTTTTCTTGCTATGTTTTAAATAAAACTCAGTAGCTATCTATCAGTGACTCATGATCTAAGAAAATTCAAAGGGAAATTGAAAGTCCTTCCAGGTCTAGCAGGTTGCTCACCTGGTAAAGTACACACATTATTTCTCTCCTGCACCTGGGTGTGTGGTCTAGACCATCGCATGGGAGTTGTCAATAGAGTGGAAACTTTACCAGCAACAGACCAGTGCTGTGGCCTCTCTCTCTTCTGATCACTCCCTCTCTTTCACTCTAGATGAGAGAAAGAGAGAGACAGAGAGAGAGAGAGACTTCCAGAAGTGGAGAAATTAGGGAAGAGACTGAATGCCAAAGATAACACTTGTGCCAGCTCTGGCTTCTGAAGGTGCTTTTTTGTTTAACTATTTTCATTTTATCATTATTTCTTTTTACCAGAGCACCGCTCAGCTCTGGTTTTATGGTGGTGCTGGGGACTGAGTCAGGATCTTTGGAGCCTCAGGCAAGAGAGACTTTTTGCATAGCCATTCTTCTTCTTCTAGCATTTGCCCTTCTTCCGTAGCCAGTCAACAGCATCAGGTTGAGCCTGATATAAAGTTTCGAGACCTCCTTTGAATCTGGAGAGGTGGCAGTCGTGGGTCATAGTCTGTCTGTAGCCGCAGGGGCAGTTCGGGTCGTCTCTGGCTCCCCAGCGACGGAACATAGCGTCGCCATTATGCTATCTAACCCTTCCCATGACAGTGCATTGGGATGGAACCTTAAATCTTGAAACTTTAGGCAGGAAAGTCTTCTTGCTTTAATGATTGTTCTACCTCTAATTGTCTGGCTCTGTATTGGGGGAAAAAAAATCCTAGGAGGAGAGGAATCAGAGGTTTCCTTTCTTAGACTGCTGATCTTGGGAGAGGGATATTCTATTTCTGCAGGTTCCTCTTCATCAGTCATGACTAAGGCAAGCACTCTTCAGAAGTCACAGGCATAAAATTTGCAAGAGAAAAATCAATAGAAACTAATGGAGGAGGTGGGGGAAGGTAGCATGATAGTTATGCAAATTGACTCTAATGCCTGAGGCTCCTAGGTCCCGGGTTCAATCCCTCTCACCATCATAAATCAGAGCTAAGCAGTGCTCTGGTAAAACAAACAAACAAAAAAGAAAGAAAGGAAGGAAGGAAGGAAGGAAGGAAGGAAGGAAGGAAGGAAGAAAGAAAGAAAGAAAGAAAGAAAGAAAGAAAGAAAGAAAGAGGGGGACAGACTGGTGGCACACCTGGTTATGCTCACACATTACAGTGCACAAGAACCCGGGTTCAAGTCCCCAGTCCCCACCTGCAGTAGGAAAGCTTCAGAAGTGGTGAAGCAGGGCTGCAGGTGTCTCTCTGTTTCTTTCCCTCTCTAACTCCCCCTCCCCATCTCAATTTCTCTAATAAATAAAATAAATTAATACATAAAAAAGAAAGAAGGAGAGACAAAGAAGGGAGAGAAAGAAAGAAACTAACAGGGGAAGGAAGGATTCTAGGACAATAAACTTCTCTTAAGAACTCATGTAGGAGGGAGTCAGGCAGTAGTACAGAGGGTTAAACATACGTGGCGCAAAGCACAAGGACCAGCAGAAGGATCCCAGTTCCAGCCCCAGGCTCACCTCCCCACCTGCAGGGGAGTCGCTTCACAGGCGGTGAAGCAGGTCTGCAGGTGTCTGTCTTTCTCTCCCCCTCTCTGTCTCCCCCTCCTCTCTCCATTTCTCTTTGTCCTATCCAGTAACAAGGACAACAATAAAGCAACAAGGACAACAAAAAGGAATAAATGAATATTTAAAAAAAAAAAGAAGAAGAAGAAGAACTCACATAGGACGGTGTGTGCCAAGCTCAGCACCACATAGGAGTGGTATTTCCCAGGAGAGGTGAGCAAGAGTGAAAGTGCTGTGGTAAATTTCCTTCTTGGTCTCTCTGTCTGAAAAGAAAAATATCAGTCAGTGAAAGCATCTGCATATTGCCCTCTAGACTTGCTTTGAGTGTGTTTGTAGCATGTCTGGCATGCACATCAATTACTCAGTGAAAGACAATGAAGTGGTATCTTGACGAGAAGTATCCCACTCCTTCTAGGTATGAACGTATGTTTGCTTCTGTTTTCTGAAAGTGACTTTTCTTAATTTATTATATTTTTTAAATATTTGTTTGTTTGTTTATTCCCTTTTGTTGCCCTTGTTGTTTATTGTTGTAGTTACTATTGTTATTGATGTTGTCATTTTTGGATAGGACAGAGAGACATGGAGAGACGAGGGGAAGACAGAGAGAGGGGAGAGAAAGTTAGACACCTGCAGACCTACTTCACCTTCACCACCTGTGAAGTGGCTCCCCTGCAAGTGGGTAGCCGGGGCTCGAACCGAGATCCTTATGCCAATCCTTACACTTTGCGCCACATATGCTTAACTCTTATTAATTTACTTTTCTTTTTTTTTATAATTTTATTTATTTTCCCTTTTGCCCTTGTTGTTTTTACTGTTGTTGTAATTTATTATTGTTGTTGTTGTTGTTGGATAGGACAGAGAGAAATGGAGAGAGGAGGGGAAGACAGAGAGGGGGAGAGAAAGACAGACACCTGCAGACCTGCTTCACCGCCTGTGAAGCGACTCCCCTGCAGGTGGGGAGCTGTGGGATCGAACCAGGATCCTTATGCTGGTCCGTGTGCTTAACCTGCTATGCTACCGCCCAACTCCCTTATTTTACTTTTCTTGAGGAAATGCTGTTTTACAAGACTCAGAGGTGCAGTGTCTTTCACATCCCCCCAACAGATGTACATATGTCCCTCTCCTCACAGGGAGCATCTGTGGGCTGAGAGAATTGTCGGAGGTGTTTTCTTCAGGTCTCTCCTGCTACTTCCAAGAATGGAAGGGTGTATTAGTGGTGTAGGAGAAACAGTTTCTCTTTTTCTGCTTTTCTCCTCTCCTCTCTTCCTACCTAATTTTTTTTTTTTTTAATTTTTTATCCAGAGCACTGTTTATGTCGGACCCATGGTGGCGAGGTGAGGGGAATGGAACCTGGGACTTTGGAGCCTCAGGCATGAGAGTCTCTTTGCATAACTATTATGCTATCTATCCTCTGCCTTCTTTATCTGATCTTCTATCTTGTCTCTCTGCTCTCCCTCCTAGCTTTCTAAAGACTGTAAAAAATGGAAGTAGAGTTTATTCAATAAAGAATACCATCTAGGCTTAAATTCATGTCATAGTAAATCTTAAAAAGTTAATAAGAGCAAAACCAAAGACCCCACAACATTCCTGTTTCCCTTCCCTTCCCTTTCCTACCCTTCCCTTCCCCTCCTCTCTCTTCCCTTTCCTTTCTTCCCCTCCCTTTTCCCCTTCTCCTTCCCTTCCTTTCCATTTTTCTCCCTCTCCCTCTCCCTCTCCCTCTCCCCCCCCTCTCTCATTGCCAACATGTTTACTACATGCCAGCATAAACCCACCTTTTTTGGCAACCACTTTTTTTTTCTTTTTTTTTTTTCCAAAACAAGATGGAAACAGAAAAATAAAGAAGAAGCAAAGAGAGGCTGAGAGGAAGGACACCTGCCATCCTGTTCCATCACAGAGTGAATAGCTCCCTTTGGAGCCGGAGGCCATAAACCTGAGCCCAGATTCTTGCACATAGTAAGCTGTGCACTCTACTTGATCGTCTACCACATGACTTGTCCTTACCTTTTCTCTTGCCACAGACAACTCAGAAATGCTCCAACCACTGTGTAAAAATGACACCAGAGCCATTTCTGAAATATCTCTGCCCTTGCCCTGGAAGGATACCCTATGTAGGTGGGAGGTAAGCCCTCCAATCAGTAACTGAACCAGTGCCACCTGCTTCCCAAGGGAAACTCAGAGCTAGAAGGTCTGCTAAGAGCTCATCTGGAACATTCCAGGTTAGAGAATTGAGTTTATTGTTTTACATATAAATTATTTTCATTATGCTTTATCATAAAGCTTGACTTGTTCCCAGAGGAAATATGTAGATAGGAAGCAAACAACATGTGTTCTCAACTGCCTTAATTAAAAGAGTAGCATGCAAATTTCAACACTATTAGCCAAAGCAAAATGGATTTGCTTTTCTGGATAATTGAATATGATATAAACTTGACTGCCTGTCTTCTATGATTTAACTCTATAGATTCTGCTTCACTCTCATTTTTTAAATTAATTTTTATATGTATTTATTTTCCCTTTTGTTGGCCTTGTTTTTTTCATTGTTGTTATAGTTATTGTTGTTGTTATTGATGTAATCTTTGTTAGATAGGACAGAGAGAAATGGAGAGAGAAGGGGAAGAAAGAGAGGGGGAGAAAAGATAGACACCTGCAGACCTGCTTCACTGCCTGTGAAGTGACTCCCCTGCAGGTGGGGAACCAGGGGCTCGAACCGGGATCCTTAGGCCAGTCCTTGCGCTTAGAGCCACGTGCGCTTAACCAGGTGCGTTTGCGCTCATTTTTATAGGTACTGAAATATATTGTGAATTCCTTTTTAGTGAAGGGAATGACTTAGTTTTTCAGATTTAGTTAGTTTTTTCATTAAACGTAATCACCAAACATACAAAACTAGCACACAATAGGCTCAAAACAAAACTTTGATATTTAAATAAGTCTTTTAAAATATTTATTTGTTTATTCATTCTTTCATTCACTCTTTCATTCATTTATGTCTCGAGACATAGCGAGACTGAAGGAGGACAGGACATGGAGGAGAGTGACAGAGATACATGTAAGACTGCTTCACCAATCACTAAGATTTTCCCCCTTTATGGACAACTGGGCACTTGAACCCAGGTCCTTGAACATTGTATGATATGCACTCAACCAGCTACACCACCTCTTAGCTCCTAAACTGTGACATTTAAACAAGATTCAGAAATTTTGTTTCCAAAAAGGATGCATTTTATTTTCTCTAAAGATCGGTTACTCCCTTAGGACAGAAGCAGGTGTCAGCATATCCTATGTCAAGGACCCAGCAGCCTCCCCCACCCCCACCCCAAATACACAGAGCTTGGGGATGACACATATGAAACTCATTAAGGAGAAAGCTAATTCCAAAGGTGGGTGATTTTGTTTTTGCAGTTCCAGTAGTAGTTTCCAGATGAACGCTCCTGCTCCTGTTCTGAGCACGTTGGCTAAGTTTTGTCTGCCTGGACAATGGCAGTCAAGGGGAGCCTGACATCTCTGCTAGACCTACCTGGCCTTCCTCTCATCTGTTTCCTATTTGTTGGCTCATGCAACATGTATCAACTGTCTATTTTATGCCGATTCTGTAAAAGATAAAGAAGATGAAAACCAGAGACCCGCCATGAATCTCCCCCTAGAACTTAGAAGCTATAAATAAAAATGCATTTGACCCTTGAACGACATAGGTTTGAGCTACAATGTAAATATGTTACATTTGATTGATCACAAATGCTTATACATTATTACAAGTAAATATATCCCAATGCTGTAAATCTATCTTCTCTTCCTTTCAGTGTGCGGAGTAACATTTTTTCTTTTCTTAAGATTTTCATTTTTTTAATTACCTTTATTTATTGGATAGAGAAAGACAGAAAAAGAGAACTAGGGAAAAAGAGGTAGAATGGGAGAGAGAGAGAGAGAGAGAGAGAGAGAGAGAGAGAGAGAGAGTCAGAGACACTTGTAGCACTGCTTCACCACTTGTAAAGCTTCCCCACTGCAGGTGGGGACCAGGGGCTTGAACCCAGTTCCTTGGGCATTGTATCCTGTGTATTCAACCATGTTTGCCACCATCAGACCCCACACTTTTTTGTTTTTATTTTTTAGTTTGCTTTATTGTAATAATTCTATTTAACACATATAACATATCAGATACTTATTAATTGGCTATATTTTTAGGACGTTTTCCAGTCTGTAGCAATCTATTAGTAGTTAAAGATTTCTGGGAGCCAAAAATAGCACTCACATTTTCAGTTGCGTGAGTTGTTACTCCCTTGCCTTATGTTGTTCAAGGTTTGAATATATCAAATTGCAAAACACTGTAGGCTTCAGTTTTCAATATGTTCTTAATGGTCTGTTATACCATCTGTCAAGATCACCACCTTCTGTTTCTCATGTGTTTTCAGATCACTTCACTCACAGGTAGGACTGAGGAAACTAAGATTGGGAAAATACAGTAAAACAGACCAGTTGTGGTCCACTGTAACAACCCAAGGACTCCAACAAGGGAAGTGAATAGAGGCTGAGATTCCCAATGCACTGCGGTGCAGGGAGATGCCAGACGGAGTTGGGTGTGGTGTGCAAATGCCTATCATGGAGGAATAAAAAATGTGCATATGTAACAATGACTACATTCTAAGTCATTATTGCGTATGGAGAGAGATTTTAAAAGATTAAATAATAATAATTAGAATCTCACTATTGTAGAGCTCTACCCCACTAGGGAAAGCAGAAAAAGGCTGCTGGTATGGATCCACCTGCCAGTGTCCATGTCCAGTGGAGAAGCAATTACAGAATCCAGAATTCCCATCTTCTGCGCTCCAAAAAGAATTTGGCCTATACTCCCAGAGGGGGAAATTTTAAGGAAAGATGGCTAGAGGATTCTCAACCCCATCAGGACCTAAAGAGAACCTCCAGTGGTGTGGTATGTTTCCCTTCTCTCTCTCTCTCTCTGTAGCCCTGTCTGCATTCCTCTGTTTCAATATGAAAATATGAATCTGGCATGATGAATCCTTGGTGATAAGTAGATAAAAATAAAGAGTTAAATTTGCCTGTGTAGTCAAATACAGGACTTTTGGAATGTAGGTGCTGTAAACAGCCACGAGGAAGCTTCATGGGAAACAACCAAACTGTGTTACAAGAAAAGAACTAATAGAGGGAAATCAGAGACAAAGCAAAAGGGACGTGGAAGAAGCAATGGCTACTATGGGGCTTAGGGGAAGTGGGCTTCGAGAAACAGCAGGAGACTAGAATCAACAAGGAGCATTTAGAAGAGTTGGTATATCTCTCAAGACTAAGTTGTCTACAATCCCACAGTTTCTGAGAGCTCCTTTGTTGTTCCACCCTGCCACCAGATGGGATAAGTAAGCTCAAATTATTAGTAAAATGAATCATTTGCAAAAAAAAAAAAAAAACTTAAGAGTACACACACACACACACACACACACCCCAAACATGAAGAAGATTGGGTACCACATTTGTTGAATATGAAAGGTATGAAGGAGAAAAAAATGTCCCAGAGTAAACATTAAGAATCTGAGGATGTGGCGCAAAGCACAAGGACCTGCATAAGGATCTCAGTTCAAGCCCCCAGCTCCCCACCTACAGGGGAGTCGCTTCACAGGTGGCAAAGCAGGTCTGCAGGTGTCTATCTTTCTCTCCCCCTCTCTGTCTTCCCCTCCTCTCTCCATTTCTCTCTGTCCTATCCAACAACGATGGCAGCAATAACAGCAACAATAATAACTATAACAATAAAACAACAAGGGCAACAAAAAGGGTAAATGAATAAATATATATATAAAGAATCTGAGGATGGCAGAAAGAAATAAGTCACCTCTGTGGGGCTGATCCAAAATAGATGCTTTAATTTTCCATCACACCAGAGGAAGGTG
Source organism: Erinaceus europaeus (assembly GCF_950295315.1). Lineage (NCBI taxonomy): Eukaryota > Metazoa > Chordata > Mammalia > Eulipotyphla > Erinaceidae > Erinaceus > Erinaceus europaeus. Next base: position 3,369,664 of record NC_080168.1, on the reverse strand, counting down.
ACCTACTGTGTTTGAGTGAAACTTTCTACTCATTCTCTGAAAGGAGACTCCTAGCAGGTAACAAACGTTACTGTATGTTACCTCATGCTGTTCTCTGGGACTGTCTACTGAGGGGGCATCACAGAGAGGACATATCGTAAATACTCAGAAAACCTCTAGGTCTTGGTCTTTGTAGTCTTGTCAGAAGTTGGGTGAAAGACTGTCAACATACATCCCTCATGACTCACAAACCTAAGTCCCGACTGTCTAACCAGCAGCTTACAGCCTCAGCCTTTTCTTCCTGCTTTTCTCCTCATCCTCTAGGACAGTCCCCCACAAACGGAGCAGTTTATGAAGGCTTAGAAGAACAGAACCATCATGAATCTCAGTAAGACCCTTGATCTTTCTCACTCAAGAAGAATGTGCTGAGGCTGTTTCCCAGCACTTTGACAGACAGGGGCCTATTACGATCATGCACTTCCTAACCTGTTCTGCAGAAAGCATTCACACACTGCCGTGATTCCATTAGTTAATGAATACTTTAAGAATTTGAACACCATAAAAATCCACTTGAAAATTAGTCAGTCAATTATCTCTTCTCATAACATTTTCTTCCTTTTTTGTTTTTCTTTGGAAGTCTTTTTCTTTAAAAGACACCTCATGGGAGAGAGATGATTAATGCTTAGATCTATAACTTTCATGAAATTGTATAGAAAAGTCAAGGAAGGAAAGAGCGATTCCTGACTCTTAATTGGAAGTGATCATGCCCCTTCTGCCCACCATGCCTGAACTAAGTTAATGTGCTCTTTTGTGTAAAGCCTGAATTCAGTTTCAGAATCCTACCTGACACAGAAAATCAGGCAGATGGTATTTACCACAAGTTTTCAGAGGTGGAAGTAATTAACCAACTGTAATCTACTGTCAAAGAACCTGATTCAGGATAGGGAAACCTCACCTACCCACTCCTTCCCTTCAGTTTCTATCTGTGATTGAAGACATATTACTTAACCTTATGTGATTTAATTATTCCTAATTTGTAAATGGAAAAGGCTTACTGACATTATATCATAAGAACTCACCTTGTTCTTTCACTATGTAGTTTATGTAAATTTGGCTGCATATGATCAGCAAATATAAAAACACTAATATTTCTTTTTCTTAATTGTTAATGTGTATTTATTTTCCCTTTTGTTGACCTTTTTATTGTTGTTATTATTGATGTCATCTTTGTTGTATAGGACAGAGAGAAATGGAGAGAGGAGGGGGAGAAAGACAGGGGAAGAGAAAGACAGACACCTGCAGACCTGCCTCACCACTTGTGAAGTGACTCCCCTGCAGGTGGGGAGCCAGGGGTTCGAACCAGGATCCTTATGCCGGTCCTGGCGCTTTGCGACATGTGCGTTCAACCCGCTGTGCTACCGCCCGACTTCCAATAATTTTTATTTTCTTTTGGAAAAAATAATCTGGAGTTGTAAAGTCCGATGGAAAATGATGACAGAAACAAGGAAAGGAAGGAAGGAAGGAAGGAAGGAAGGAAGGAAGGAAGGAAGGAAAGAAGGAAGGATGTGAACAGGGAGGTGATTCAGAAAGGCACAAATAAGTGTTCAGCCAAAGAAACGGTGATGGTTTTTAATGTAGAGGGAAAAACAGGTTGGAATGGCATTATGAGTAATGTGACCTAAAGAAAAAATCACACAGGTTACATTTCATGACATTTGAAAGAGACCTGTGGAGTTTAATCTTGACCCTACACAATTTTTCACGATGTGCTGATTTTAGATTTAATCCCATTTCACGAATGATTGTGTTCTAGTAAGTTCCAAAGCTCATAACAAGTTTTGAGGTTAAGTGAATAGGATGGGTGAGATCACTTTGAAAAATAAGGAAACACCACCAAAAGTAAGGTTACACTTTGATAATGGTGGTAGAGATGGTGGTCATTGAAAACCTTGGGTGTGTTGTGCACTTGAAAGAATATGAATATTTTCTAACAAGAAATCAGCATCAATTCTCCTCCTTTAATAACTACCATATTTGCTTTTTCTTTGTGCTAATAAATTATCTCTGTTGTTTGGATTATTTTACATATTCATATATTCACAACATCTTAGAGAATTTGTCGAATGATTCCTTACCTGTACCCAGTCAGTTGAGACCATGCGGAAGTGATCTCAGTGTGACACTGAGTGAAGATAGGGAAGGGTTGGAAGTAAGTGTCTATTTCCAAAACCTTGACTATATTACTTGACAATACCTTGAATGTCCTGAAGACAACTGTGTCAGCAAGAAACCCCACACAGACAGGCCACACAATATGTGCAGTGAGAAAATATGAATGTATTTGATGAACAGATTCAAATCTGGGCGTTGTTTGGAGAATGAAAATAAATGGAAACATTAATTGCAACTAAGCGCAGAGCCCAAGAAAAGCAGAGAATTGCATTTGAAAAATAAGGATGAAACAACCAGTCCAGAGAGCTCAGGATCCAATGTTATGAGGATTATTATGAAGAATTAGTGAACTCTAGAAAGGAAGTTAGGAAGGCAATCTAAAGTCAGTATTCAGGTTAAATTCTTTTTCTCAGAAAATGAGACATGGACCTACCATCTGACCTAGAAATTCATTTTCTATGGATTGTGCTGAGGAAGCAAAAACATCTATCCAAAGGTATGTACACCTATTTTCATAGCAGCACAGTCTATAAAAGCTTAAATTTTTAAGCAACCAAGATATCCAACTAGTGACGGGGAGTTAAGAAATCGTGGCATATATATATGGTGGAATACTACTAAGCTGTTAAAATGATGGGGTTATCTCTTTTGCTTAATCTTGGAAGGATTTCAAAAGACTCCTGTTAAGTGAGATAAGCCAAAAAGAGAAATGTGGATACCAGATGCTCTCACTGTGATGTGGAATTTAAGAAATAGAGGAAACACAGGTGAAACTTGGAATGAGGGAAATATATTGGAATGAGGGAAATATATTGCTCCACAGTAAAGAACCATGGGGATGAATTAAATGGGAGGGAGTGAACAGAATGTTGTGTGTTTTATACATAATTGCTGAAGTGAACCTAAGCTGGGGGTGAGAGTGCTTTTCAGACAACTGTAAGAAGGAATTGAGAAAGTAAGTTTGTGCCTGTTTGTTTGGCAACTGTAAGGCATTGCCCTCCACACACACACACACACACACACACACACACACACACACACACACACACACACACACACACCAATAGAACAGCTTGAAAAATAAAAGAAAATGTATTTTTCAAAGAAATAATGTCACAGGGAGAGTAGGGCACTTCCCACCACCACCATCAAAAAAGACTTTCAGATGAAACTAGGTAGATTCAGTTGATGAAAGATCTTAATTTAGATACTTTAGAAAGGATGCTAGAGAGAGTCGGGTTAAGTGCATGTGGCACAAAGCGCAAGGACAGGCGTAAGGATCCTGGTGTGACCCCCCCGGCTCCCCACCTGCAGGGGAGTCGCTTCACAGGCGGTGAAGCAGGTCTTCAGGTGTCTGTCATTCTCTCCTCCTCTCTGTCTTCCCCTCCTCTCTCCATTTCTCTCTGTCCTATCCAACAACAACAACATCAATAATAACTACAACAATAAAACAACAAGGACAACAAAAGGGAATACATAAATATATTTTAAAAAAAGAAAAAAGAAAGGATGCTAGAATGCCATGCTGGAATAGCAGGAAGTTCATGTCAATGTTCAAAGATACTAATCTCATCTGTCCAGAGACTGGGGCATAGAACTCAAGAAATGGTTATCATTGTCCATGGATTTCTGTGTTGCTACACATAAGACAAAGATATCAACAACCATCAGGTTCATCTAGCAAAGCATAAATCCAGGTCTGGGGTGTAGATTCCAAGTTCCCTAGCAGTCAAGCATGGGTGGAGTGTGAAGGAAACGCAAGATCAGTAACAAGTAAACCCCCCTGCTTTCAAGACCCTCTATATGTTGAAAGTGCTGATTGACTAGAGCATCAATGCTGAATCCAAAACTCTGAAATATTAGAAAATATTAGAAAACAAGGAAGTAAGAAAAACTTTCAACATTGGGTCAGAGAACACACCATGAGATTTGAGTAAAGGAAACATCTGGGCCTTTAAACTCTTGTCTTTTTATTCTATTTTATTTTTATCTCCTGTGGAGTTAGATATTGAATAGTAGAAAAGCTGTGTGTGTGTGTGTGTGTGTGTGTGTGTGTGTGTGTGTTAGATGTGGTTTTTCTAATTTATTTTCATTTACTTATAAAAAGGAAACAAGGACAAAACCATAGGATAAGAGGGGTACAACTCCACATAATTCCCACCACCAGAACTCCATATCCCATCCCCTCCCCTGATAGCTTCCCTATTATTTATCCCTCTGGGAGTATGGACCCAGGGACATTATGGGGTGCAGAAGATGGAAGGTCTGGCTTCTATAACTGCTAGATGTGTTTTTTTTTTTAAAAGACGGGATATTCTGGGGGGTCGGGCAGTGGCGCAATGGGTTAAGCGCATGTGGTGCAAAGTGCAGGGACCCGCGTAAGGATCCCGGTTAGAGCCCCCGGCTCCCCACCTGCAGGGGAGTCGCTTCACAGGCGGTGAAGCAGGTCTGCAGGTGTCTGTCTTTCTCTCTCCTTCTCTGTCTTCCCCTCCTCTCTCCATTTCTCTCTGTCCTATCCAACAACGAATTGCGTGAACAAGGGCAATAATAATAACCACAACGAAGCTACAGCAAGGGCAACAAAAGGGGGAAAAAAATGGCCTCCAGGAGCGGTGGATTCCTGGTGCAGACACCGAGCCCAGCAATAACCCTGGAGGAGGGAAAAAAAAAAAAAAAAAAAGATGGGATATTCTGGGTATACGAATTTATCTCATTCCCTTTAAATAATTTTCTACTGTAGAATATTCTTTAATTTATGGTTACTTAATTTAAGTCACCACTAATCAGAGTCTGTAACATTTGACTGCTACACACACACACACACACACACACACACACACACACACACCACTCATCTACAGGTACAATCCCACACACTCCTTCTCTGCTTATTGATTTTCTTTGCAAAGACGTCAAAGATATTTGGCAAAACCCCAAGTTCATGGTGATGTATCCCATGTATGTCCAGATGACAATGTGTGAAATCATATTTCAGAAATTCAAACTTCTAGGTCACTTTAATGTTTATTTTTCCTCTTGTTTTTCTGAAATTGAGCTTTCAATGCTTTTTCTGTACCATGTTTGAAAATGTTATTCAGATTCACAGACAATATTTTTCCATTTGCATGATACATCTTTTGCAAATGAGATGCAGCCTATGGGAATCACACAAAAATATACTCTCTTTGAAGACTAGTTCGAATGTATCTTTTAATAATTCAATAAAAATTGTGCAAAGGTAAAGCCCATGTTCTCTCAGCCTTATTGTGCTTGTTATCCTTGATTCCCATGTGTACCTAGTGGTGTTTTCAGATATTCTGTAGACTGAGATCAAGGGAATTCAATTCAAAGTAAATGTCATGGATGTGTATATGGACACAAAATGAAACAAACGAACAGCCACAGACCCTAACCAAGACACCATGAACCTACATGTGCCTATGGGTTTCCCTAGTTAGTATTGGAGCTACGATGATACATTTCTATATTTCTCCATCTGGGAGAAGTAAACTATGAATAGCAATGATAAAACAACTTGGGCTTACTTATATTTTATCAAAAACAAACAAAATAGAGCCCCCATAACAGTATAATAAAAAATTATGTGCCTTGACTCAACAGGAAATGAAATGAAAGTGTTGGTCCTGGAATGGTCAGAAAGGAAGTTCATCAACTGTTGGTAGGAATTCAAACTAGTGTGGTCCCTATGGAAAACAGTGTGGAGAGCCACTTAAAAAGAAACAAAAATGGAAATACTTTATGACACAATGAAACAATTCCTAGATAATTATTAAAGGACGGGGGGGAATATTGATTTGATAAGTATATACACATACCCCTAAGTTCATAATTTGACTATTTGCAAGAGTCAAAGTATGGAAGCAACCTTAATGCTCAAAGACAGATGACTGGAAAAAAAAATTAGGGCATATAAAAATGAATTGTTGTTCTGCAATCCAAAGGAATGAGATTGTATCATTCAGGTTAAAACAGATGAAACTGGAGGAGATAACACTGAGTGAAATAATTACAAAAGTGAAAGACAAACTACCAATAGATGTGCTCATATTTTAATATCGATGATGAAACCAAATGAACCCACAAAAAGTGTAGCCATATTGCCTCTGTGTGACAATTATGAATGTTATCAGGGGAAGGTATGCACAGTATCTTAGTGGGAGGCATGGTGACCTGCACATGCTGTGTGTAAGTGTGAAACTATAGCCTGAAACCTGAAATGCTGTAAAACATGATCATATCATTGATAAACAATGAGGTTCCTTCCTTCAAAATACCCTAAGGAGGGAGTCAGGTGAAAGTGCAGTGGGTTAAGCGCACATGGCAGGAAGCACAAGGACCAGCGTAAGGATCCCATTTGGAGCCCCCGGCTCCCCACCTGCAGGGGAGTCGCTTCACAGGCAGTGAAGCAGGTCTTCAGGTGTCTGTCTTTCTTTCACCCTCTCTGTCTTCCCCCCCTCTCCCCATTTCTCTCTGTGCTATCCAAAAATGACAACAACAAGAAAACAACAATGGCAACAAAAGGGAATAAATAAATAAATATATTTTTAAAATACCCTAAGGAGACATATTTTCATTTAACATTTACTATAATAATTTTTAAAAATATATTTTTATATTTATTTTTATTTATTCCCTTTTGTTGCCCTTGTTGTTTTATTGTTGTAGTTATTATTGTTGTCATTGTGTTGGATAGGACAGAGAGAAATGGAGAGGGGAGGGGGAAGACAGACAGAGGGAGAGAAAGATAGACACCTGCAGACCTGTTTCACCGCTTGTGAAGTGACTCCCCTGCAGGTGGGGAGCCAGGGCTTGAACCAGGATCCTTATGCGGGTCCTTGTGCTTAGTGCCACCTGCGCTTAACCCGCTGCACTACAGCCCGACTCACTATAATGATTTTTAAACAATAGCAGACTACTATTAAAATGTATCTATTCAAGAACCCCACTTCAAACCTCCAAGAATTTTCACAAACAGTAAAGCTGTGGTACAGGTTTCTCTTTTTATCTATCAACTATCTATCTATCTATCTATCTATCTATCTATCTATGTACCTATCGATCTATCTACCCATGTATCTATCATCTATTTCTATCTGCCTATAATTTATCAATCAATTAATCTATCAACTATGTATCTATCTATCTATCATCTGTCTGTCTGTCTACCTATGTATCTATCCAGCTATCGTCTGTCATTTATCAATTAATCTATCATCTATCTCTGTAGCTATGCACCTATGTATCTATGTATCCATCTATCTGTCATCTATCTATATTTACCTACCTGCATATATATATATCATGTAGCTACCTATCTATCTCTATCTCTGCATCATTCTCTTTCAATTTATTTCTGTTCTGTCAAATAAAAACTGAAAAAAGAAGTTACCACCAGGAGTGGTAATTCATCATGCAGGCATTGAGGCCCAGCAATGAATGATCTTGGTGGTAATAAAAGGTAAAATAAATTAAATAACCCTAGTAAGAAGTAAAACAAAAAGAAAATGTGTCTGAATTGGGCCACCATTCTGATTTTATGTTGATCCCTGGGGTTTAGTAAGGTTCGTTTTAACAGGTATCACAAGAAACAGTGCAGACTATCTTCAAATACAGCTTGAGAAGCAGCACCACAGATGACAGTTTCATGTAGAGTAGTTATAGTTACTTTTAGGACTCACTGATTTTTTTTTTTTCTTCTTAGACATCAGAAAGTTCCAATTATCCCACAAGCACAGAGCTCCATGGAAACTTGCTCAAAATAAATGAAAAGGAAGAGTGGGGTATAATTGTTTTTCCCCAAAGACTATGCCCAGTTTTCTTTTGGTCTGCCATCTGATATCTTTTTGATCTTGTTCTTTTTATAAGCTCTCCAAATTATCATTTTTAAAACAAAATATTCTAAAGCATTCTGATTAAATGGACTTTTCCAAGATTTTTTTTTTAATGTTCTCACTGTTTCGAACTGTCAGAGAGAACCTGAAAATAGTCTCAAGTCTGCATAAGTTCTTTTTAGTTCTTTAAGAATTTTTTTTCACATTATTAGCAGATAGTCTTCTTGCAAAACTCATGAAAAAGGAAGTAATTGTGCTATGTTTTACTTATTTTCCAGGACATGATCCTGGGTCCATACTTCCAGAGGGATAAAGAATAGAGAAGCTTCCAGAGGAGGGGGCTGAATGTGGAAGTCTAGTGGTAGGAACTGTGTGGAATTGTACCCCTCTTATCCAATGGACTTGTTGATCATGATTAAATCAATAAAAAAGTGCCATACTTACATTTCTAGTAAGTAATTGAATAGGTATATAAAATGTGGTCCTTATTGAATTAGAGTGGTAATGGTAATTCACATTTTTGAGCAATCATTCCATTTATGGTATTGGACTAATTATTCTATATACATTATCTTTGGTATTTATCAGAACAGTCTTCTGAGGATGGTCAAGCTTCACTGCAATAGCATAGGAAGAACGAAAGCATAGGGACATTCACTTATCCTGCATAATAGACATGGAAAGTGACAACATCACAAACACATATTGGGCTTCTGATTCAGTTTTAGTGTCCATTTTGTAAACCACACCTGATCTTCCTGCACTGGAAGTAATTGCTGCAACACTTGAACTCTGTTCTGCTCATACTTTCAAACATTAAATATTAAATCCAATGTCTTTAGTCAATAAAATCGGATATAAATGGCTCACAGTTGTGATTCTACTTCAGTTTCATTCACTCATGCATTATTGTCATCCAATGTTCCATTTGGACATCTTTGGTAAATTGCCTTCTATGTGTTTCTAGGGAAACTAGTTAGTAACTGGAAATGGGGTAAATGCCTTACTTGATTTTGAAAAATAAAATTCATTTTATCATTTTCTTACTACATAGAATTATCTATTTAATGAGAGGGGGGTGCTCTTCCATGGGAGATGACAAGGCTTCCTGTATGTAAATACTCTTTTTAATTTTTATTATTTTATAATTTTTATTTATAAAAAAGAAACACCGACAAAAAACACAGGATAAGAGGGGTACAACTCCACACAATTCCCACCACCAGCACTCCGTATCCTATCCCCTCCCTTGATAACTTCCCTGTTCTTTATCCTTCTGGGAGACGGACCCAAAGTCATTAAGGGATGCAGAAAGTGGGAGGTTTGGCTTCTGTAATTGCTTCCCCACTGAACATAGGTGTTGACAGGTCGATCCATACTCTCAGCTTGTCTCTCTCTTTCCCTAGTGGGGCAGGGCTCTAGGGAAGCAGGGCTCCAGGTCATATTGGTGGGAGGTCTGGTTGGCATCATCAGCATCTGGAACCCGGTGGCTGAAAAAAGAGTTAACATATGAAGCCAAACAAATTATTGACTAATCATGAACTTAAAGGCTGCAATAGTTCAGATGATGAGTTGAGGGGTCTCCATTGTGTAGATAGTTAGTAGACCTATTGTAGTTATAGTCCAAATGGCCCATGACTATACTAGTTTTTTTTTTTTTTCCTGAGCCTGACATCTGATATGCAGGTGGATCCAAGTTATTGTCTGAGGAGATGATGTCATGGCTGGAAAAAGGGTCAGAAAACTGGATTAGGGAAGAGAGTAGCTCCCAAATATGGGAGAGGTATATAAATATTGTTGACTGTAAAACCCATCATTTGATCTGATCTGGAGCCCATATTCAGCTTAGCAGCCTATGTGACCTCTGGATCCCTATAGATCTGAGCTCACATTCTGTGGTCATGAGTAGGGACATTCCAAGGTGCCCCAATTTCAGGACCCATCTTCTTCTGGTGGCATATAGAGTTTGTAGAGCCTCCCTTTGGAGGATGGAACATTCTCTACCTTTGTTGATACAAGTTGAAGGCAAGGTCCTATGGGGGCCCAGAGAGGGGTCTATTGTGTTGTTCCTGATAGAGATGACCAGAGAGAGAGAGAGTCCTGCAGCACAATTCCACCACTCTTGAAGTCTCCTCACTATAACTGGGGACTAGAGTGTTGAGTCCAGATCCTTGTGCATGGTGGCATGTGTTTTCCACTAGGTGTGACATCACCTGGTCCGAGTTACAAAAGAATATTACAGAGTTCACTGTGTAGCAAGGTACTGATTTCTTCACCTATCAGAGCAATTTCATGCATGTCACCCCAATTAAGGTATTCAAGACATGTGTCTTGCCTGAACCCACTGACTTTCATAGAGAAGGTGAATGAAACATGTGTACACTTCTGAATGCTTTGAAATAGAAACTCCTTGATTCAGTACTTTATGGTGTCTTTTTTAGGTCTTTCTACTTGCTTGCTGTGCTTAGTGAGTCACTGCAAACTATTGTGTACTTTTCCTTTAAGGTCTACACTTTTCCCGAACTTACAGACTCATGTGCACATATACTCTGTCTCATGGGCCCTGGTCTGTTTCTAGGTTCAGCAGCTTTGGTACGAAATGGAATTAAAGCTTCCCATAAGATAGGAATTATAGTATTACTTTATTTATATAAGCCACACATCAATGAATATCTGAATCAACTAAAGTGAGAACACATTTGTTATCTACTTTTTCCCCCCATTTATCTAATCAGTGCTATATAGTGATGCAGCGTCTTTCCTTCTTAGCTGGATTTTGGTACTATAAAACTGTTTATAACACGTAGCTCATCTTCCTGGGATAATTTTTCCTGTATAACACTTTCAATCACACTTTTAACATAACTGTACCAATTATATATATATATATTAATTTTTCATTTTTTGAAAATCTGATTATATGTTTACATATATATGTATATGTAAATGTATATATGGTATGTAAACATTTTTGTATCAATCAATAATGTGATTACTCCATGCACCAAATAAAAGGAATGAGTGATTTATATGGAATCTCTCAGTTACATAGATGGATATATGTCCGGATGTTACCATGGAGATAGATATTACTGAGACAGCTCAACATAAGGGTAAAAAGACATGAGGTTCTGCATATATCAGTCAATAGAGACACTTATTACTCATAGATACCCTTCACATTTTTTGTGGTGTATTTCTAAGATCATGTACTTTTTGGTAAATTAAGACTTTATAAATGAGTGTCAGACAATAGTTATTTCTTCTTTGTAAATCAAAACACAGTGATGTTGGTTATAATTCGAAGCAGTTCTTTTTAACTTGGTCCTTAGCCATTACTTCCTGATCACTGCTTGTACTACAAATGATTCGAATTTGTAATAATGGCAATTTTTGGTGATAGATTATAATTTCATCTGTGTAACAATAAAGAAGAAAGCTCGCTCTGTATGTCTCAAGATTTTCTTCTTTTCTCCCCTGTAGGGCATTTGTAACTTTCCTATTAAGCTGTGTCATTTTATGCCTCAGAGAAGAATGAGACTACTGATTTTTGGATGGTATCATTTTCTATAAATTGAACTCATTTTCACAGTCTCTGAAGAATATTCCTTTAATATGTGTGTTCTACATATACATGTATCACAGTTCAAGAGAGAGGGATTTAGTCCTGAAAGATAAATCTAAAATAAAGACTTGTTTTCATTCTTATTTTCTTATCACTCTATACTTGTATGTGGCTCAGTAGCTGAGAGGGCATATGCACTCTATCTAAATTTTACCTACAATAATGTAACTAATTAGGTTTCAAATTTTCCAGCACTATGACTTACATGAATCACACTAGCATTAATCTTGGTTTTGAAGAGCCCTCTGTCATAATCTCTGGAAATCCAACTCCATTTTGACACATGTTCCAACCAAGGAAGAGTCCTGATTAAAAATACAGAAAGAAAGAAGCAAGAAAGAGATAGAGAGAGAGAGAGAGAGAGAGAGAGAGAGAGAAGAGAGAGCAGAGAGAGAAAGACTAATTGAAATATCCCATGCCAAATGCTTGGTGAAACACAGGCCACAAAGTAGTGTAATTCTGTGTTTCTGATTGGTCAATATATGAGCAACATCTATGGTTTTCAGCAAACGGATTGATATATACTTCTGCATCTTCTATAAGGGAACAAGTGGCTATTTACATGATTCCTTGCAACCATATACAGCATACAAAGGGAATTATCATTTAGAATCACCACAGGGTAAATTCTACATTTATTAATACTCTGCTGCCTTATTCTGACACATACGTGTAGGGTTTTTGTTTGTTTGTTTGTTTGTTTTAGGAGTCTTTGTAAAAGTGACCATAACACCTGTGTAGTAGAATTATGTTAACAGAGGAGATGAAAGGGTAGAGATATCTGGCTGTGCTTACGAATAAGTCTTATGTTACTTGGGTTCAATCCACAGTGTCCATTCAAGCTGAGCAATGTTCTACTCTTTCTATTTCTTTCTTCTTCTCTCTCATTAAAAATAAAATAAGGGGAGTCGGGCTGTAGCGCAGCAGGTTAAGCGCAGGTGGCACAAAGCACAAGGACCGGCATAAGGATCCCGGTTCGAACCCCGGCTCCCCACCTGCAGGGGAGTCGCTTCACAGGCGGTGAAGCAGGTCTGCAGGTGTCTATCTTTCTCTCCTCCTCTCTGTCTTCCCCTCCTCTCTCCATTTCTCTCTGTCCTATCCAACAACGACAACAACAATAATAACTACAACAATAAAACAACAAGGGCAACAAAAGGGAATAAAAAAAATAAAATAAATAAAATTAAAAAAAATAAAATAAGATAAATAAAACATTTCAAAAAGACTTAATGTAACCACCCCAGTAAACACTACAATTGTATCATCACTGTCATGATCATTTTGCTTTATCATGAATATCACTATTATTTCCTCCAACAGATTCTGCAGCTAATTTGCTTTGAAAGAATAATAATTGATTAATTATTATTTTGATGCTGGAATAGAAAAAAAACCTACATACCAGCAAGTTAAATGTTCAGAAATAGAATATTTTCTCCTTAATAATGAGAAGAAGAAATAATGTCTTGTTAGAGAAAGACAAGATGAAGAAGAGAAATAGAAAGGAAGATATTAACTTCTATTCAATGTTAAACCAAAGGCAAGACAACCTGTAATATACTTCTAAATATGCTATTACTAACCTGAAAAGTCATATTTCTCCATCCACATTTTTTGAGCTCAAGAAAATACAATTTATATCAAAATGTTATTTTCACAGGGAAAGAGAGAAGGGAAGGTGAAACTTTTTAGGAAAAGAAAACATATGCAATTATACATGACTATGACAATAGATAAGAAAGTTTTATTATTTAAAAAACTGGATTCCAGCATAGCAGATGGACAATGCCATAGTTTCTAACAAAGTGTGTCTAGTTGTGATGTCAATGTATATGTAGCCTCTTCTAGAATAAGAGTGAATTTTCTTAGATGATGAAATTCCTGGGGAGGGGATTTATAAATATTGGAATTCTTTGGGAAGACTTCTCTTTATGCAAATAAAGAAAATTAAATAGCTAAGTCTTGTATTTGCTATACTTGTTTTTATTACTAGTGATATAATAGTAATTTACAAGATTATAACATTATAATGGCATCGTTCCACAGCACACTCACCATCATATAAGTTCAGAGGTGATTATGTTTATTAAAGGAATAAGGTGAAATGAAACTACTAAATTTTTCTCTTATGTTTAATACAGAGATATCAAATATAAGAACTTACAAAAGAAAAAAAATAGCCTTGTTTTTGAGCTTCTTCCCATGAATGAAATCATCTGGTTTCCATCTTTTTTTTTAATCTAATTTAATTCAATTTGCTTATTTATTCCCTTTTGTTGTCCTTGTTGTTTTATTGTTGTCGTTTGTGGATAGGAAAGAGAGAAATGGAGAAAGGAGGAGAAGACAGAGAGGGGGAGAGAAAGATAGACACCTGCAGATCTGTTAACCACCTGTGAATTGCTCCTCTGCAGGTGGGGAGCAGAGGACTCCAGTCGGAATCCTTACTCAGGTTCTTGGGCTTTGTGCCACATGCACTTAATCTGCTGCACTACCACCCGATTCCCTGGTTTCCAACTTTATCTTGCTTCACATGGTTCCTTCAAGCTCCATCCAAGATGAGATTATAAATGTGTGAGTATTATTTCACTGGGTATATAGACCATAACTTTCTTAGCCACTCATCTGATATTGGACACCTAATTTGCTTCCGAGTTTGGGCTATTGCAATTAGAAGCTCAGAGTTAGACTTTGAGTAAGACAGCGAGTGAACATTATGAATTAATACTATCAACAAGGAGACTCATAGGAACTTTTATTCTTTTTAAAATTTGTATTGGTTCATTCACTTATTTTAATGAGAGAGAGGAAGAGAGAGAGAGAGACAGAAACTCAGGAATGAATCTTTTGCATACATATTATACTATTCACATAAAATGAAAAAAAAATGGGCAGTTAAGAAAGTGTACTATGTTACCAGAGGTATATTAATTAATTATCAAAGATGGGGTGAAAGTACAGCTATTCAGGGAGGGTTGGGGAGTTGGTATAATGATGAGACAAATCAGGTGAACAATATTATAAAAATCTACTAATGTGAGCTAAATGACTAATCAAAGACAATGACGACAAGAGTGCAAACGCCAGCTTGGATGAACTATGTTTACAGGCCCAGCATCAATCCCCAGACTATGTCTGGGGTCAAAGACATCCAAAGGAACCATTGCCATTTGTTGAATGAATGATTGTGTGAGTTATATCTGAGGAAGATAACTAAGAAAATGATTTTATCAACATTGGGAGGAAAACCCTTCCCTTCTTCAGGACCTCTTGTGTATCAGTGCCGCCGCCAATGGATACAAGGAAAGGCTTAGCGACCCTCAGAGAGCTGGGAAGGCAGTGAAGGCCCAACAGAAAGATACTGAAGTTGCTGAACGTCTGGCCGATGGAGAACCATTTGCAGGGCAAAGAGGGAAATGATAATGCCTTTCCAAGAATAGTGTGAACCTTTTGATAAGCAATTCCACCATCATAAGGGGAGGACTCAAGTGTTAGGGGTCCAGACTTAAGGGAACCAGAGTGAAAGACGATTCTTTGTGAGAGGTGTGAACAATGTGTTTTGTATCTTTCAGAATTGTGTGGCCTGGGAAAAAAGTACATACATATTTAATTCAGTTAAAAAAAATGACTTCCAGTTGGCAGATGTTAGGATATTAGCTTCAGAACAGAGAAAAAAAAGTATTAAAATATTCACTAAATACACCAATATGTTGAGCCTTCTGTGGGCTTTAAACTTGTATCGTATGTTCCATTATGGAAATATGCACATGATATCTTGGGTGAAGAAAGCAAAAATACAAAACCATATGTACACACTGTGTTTACAAATACATTAAAATGTAGGGTTCTAGGATTTTTGAGGAAGACCATATGATCATTACTAAAGATGCAAATATTTGGCATCTTAAAGCTTACAGAACATTTTTCCCTGTGAATTTCTATACAACAAACTTCATTACCCTACTCAGCTAGCCATATCACACATTTGATACTGTTCACAGATAGGACATCACTCAGTGTCACTACAGTTACACGAGAACCATAATGTAGGACATTTTATCACAGAAAACAGTGATTGACACAGATCTATCAGTGAAAACCAGTGATTTACCAAGAATATGTAGAGTGGGGAAAATCAGTAACATGAGGTTCTTTAGACAAGCTGCACTGTTTTATTTGTACCATGTTCTATTAAATCAACTATCAGCTAGATACTGAAGATCAATACAGTAATATCATTGAGCAGGTAAGCAGTTTGACAATCATAGTTTCTTGCATTCCGTTCATACTCTGGCCATTTTTGTCTGAATACTTAAGTAAGGAAAGTTCTTGAGCTTCCAGTCTGGAAAGAAAATAAAAAGGGTAGAGATGAAATGTAATTAAGTGCTTTACATATTTCACCACTTCTCTGTAAACAGATGTTCTGTTAGCTGGCCAGATTACAAAGCACTGAGTCATAGGAGGAACAGAGTTACTGAAAGACTTTACGACAAGTATAATCCAGCTTCCCTCTTACAAAGACACTCCTCCAAAAGCCCTGCACATCAAGCATTCCCTCACACAGATTTCTATTTCTCCTCTAACTCTGGGTCTCCTGACCCTGAACATGCCTCTCCCCTTTGTCACCATCTGTGGAGCCTTAGATGGGGTTAAGACTATCAAAAATAAAGGATATTTGAAATCCTGGAAATGTCTCAGTGGCCTGGTTAAAGGGATTTTTGTCTTAGAAAGAGAAAGTTCTGGGGGTCAGGTGGTGGGGCACCAATTAAGCGGATATAATACAAAGCACAAGGGCCATGCAAGGATCCTGGTTTGAATCCATGAGTTCCCACCTGAAAGAAGGTCTCAGATGTCTCCCTGTCACTCTCCATTTCTATCTACCTCTCATCTCTCAATTTATCTGTCCTATCCTATTTTAAAAGTGGAATTAATGGTCTCCAGGAATAGTATATTCATAGTGCAGGCACTGAGCCCCAGTGATAACCCTGGAGAAAAAAAAAAGAATTAATGAAAGGGAGGGAGGAAGGAAGGAAGAAGAAAAAGAAAGAGTAAAAGAAACTGTAAGTTCTGAGGGCCAGACAGTGACATACCTGGTTAAGTGCACATAGCACTAAGCACAAGGACCTGTGCAAAGATTCTGGATCAAGTCCCAGGCTTGGGGGTCTCTTCAAAATCAGTGACTACAGGTCTCTCTCTCTCTCTCTCTCCCTCCCTTCTATCTCAATTTCTCTCAGTGCTATCTAATAAAAATGA
Source organism: Erinaceus europaeus (assembly GCF_950295315.1). Lineage (NCBI taxonomy): Eukaryota > Metazoa > Chordata > Mammalia > Eulipotyphla > Erinaceidae > Erinaceus > Erinaceus europaeus. The sequence goes on along the minus strand of NC_080168.1, from coordinate 3,352,786 downwards.
AAAGTGGCCACCAGAAGTAGTGGATTCATGGTGCAGGCACTGAACCCCAGCAGTAACCATGGAGGCAAAGAAAGAAAGAAAGAAAGAAAGAAAGAAAGAAAGAAAGAAAGAAAGAAAGAAAGAAGTTGATAGTTTCATCTAGAAACTTAAAGTACTTCTATACTGTGTCTAACATATTGGGAAGAGTAGTACTAAGGATATTGGTAGCTCTGTGCTATATAATGATAACCGCACTTAATTGTATGTTTTAAAACTACATATAATGGCAGAGAGGAGAAATTCCTATAGATTCATTTTAAATTCATAGCTATATACTTTTTTACATTTTTTTAAAAAAAATGTTTTCGTTGACATCAGGGTTATGGCTGGTGTTCAGTATCAGGCAGAGAGAAATTGAGAGGGAAAGGAGATAGAGAGGGAGAGAGAAAGAATTGTTTCGCTGTTTGTGAAACTTTCCCCAGCAGTTGGACACCATAGGCTTGAAACCTGGAGTACAACTGCCTGGCTCCTAATTTTTACTTTCTTTCAAGCCTTTTGTATGGCCTTTTCTTCAAGAATAACTCAACCTATTTAATTATTGCACTCGTAGTTTGCTTAACTTTTGCTAAATGTTTCCAAGTTTTTTTTCTTTCTTTTTTTTTTTTTTTTTTTTACCAGTTAAATGACCCTGTACTGCTTTGCCTGCACCACCTGCCAGGCAGATAAAACCCTGCGTTGCTGCCTCTCCTCAAGTGTCAGTTAGATTCCCTCCCTGCAGACTGATCAAATCAAATCATGTGATTAATTGCAAGTTTCCATACTGGCTGCTTTACTAGCCTGTAGAGTAGAGGCTACTTGAGAACTGCCTGCAGGCTTCAAGCTGTTCACAAGCCATTACAAAGGCATGCCTTTGCCATAAAGTATGACTGCAGTGAGGAAATCCCATTGTGAGTCCAGAAGGTCAGTGTCTAATTTTATTGGTTACGCCCAAGGCGGCACATTCAGGCTTCATTAGCGAAGAGGTCTTGGCTACAAACTATGTGCCTTGAAACTGATAGTAAAATTAAACAACCTTGTCAGAAATCAACAGGTACATAAAGACGTAAATGCAGTGTACAAAGAAAACTACCCAAGCCATGATCAAGAATCCTGTTGGATTTTTTGGAACACAACAAAGAGAGTTCTCTCTACTTGTTATGAAATATTTCCTCAATTTAGTCTGCAGCAGATGCAGTTTCCTCTCCTTCTGCCTCCAGCCTACTAAGCTGTGGCAAAGACCACATTATATTTGTTCAATTTAGGGAGGAAAATATAAAATGCTTATCCAATTTGTCTCATTATCATGTCCCTTTGCTGGGCTAGCATGCGGGTGCCTCTTTTCAGGTGTGTACTCTCTGGGTTGGAGAGAACACCACCAGAGCCAGCCTGGGGTGCTACTCACTCAGCAATGTGAGAGAGATGACCCAGGAACAGAGCTGGTGGTGGTGAGGCAATTCAATTCTTCATTGATCAGAGAGCCAAGACTTTTAAGAGTTGGACCCGGAAGTGCAAGTTGGAAATGGAAATGGCTTGACATGGTTTGGAAAGGGGCTGAGAAAGACAAAATGGGGCTGGGAAAAGTAGGAACTTCCTTAGCAACTGTTGCAAGGGTTTTAACTGGTAGGATTAATAATACCCTGCAGGCAGGGAGGGTCTTGAGGGTAGAAAGAAGATAGATCAAAGGAATGGGATGGGTAGGGATCTTTCAGGCAAAATAACAATTATGTAGATAATAAGGGAGCAGACCATAGTATCAGGAATGCAGGGTGCTTTGTGAGGCAGGGAGTCTTATAAGATGAGGTAAATCTTGGGGAGTTGTGTCCCTCCTCACTCAATCTCTCAGTAGAGAGAGAGAGAGACTGACAGGATGGATGTGGCCCTCAGATCAAACCCTGCCAAGCTCAACCACATCCACACAATTTCTCTACATCCCTTGGCTATGGACACAGCATAGCTAATGCATGAATCATCCTGCCTCAGAATAGACATACTTTAGAAACTATTCATGCCCTCTCCCCCTTACTGCTTCTCTTCTCTGCAATTCTGTTCTCTAGACCTTGTCTTAACTGAGTGCATCCTAGTATATGTTTTTGAATCATGAAGGAACCACTCTGTATCCCTCTGGGTTCTTCATAAATTTGACAGTTAATTAAACAAACACAAGCCATACTGATAAAAGTCAAAGAAAGAAAATGTTACTAATTACTTATATATGTCTAGTATACATGAGCGAGAACTAGAAATAAGTGACTTATCAATATGGCTTCAGAGACCACCTTAAAGAGCTTAGAAAATCAGGATATTGGGGAAAAGGAGAAGGTCACTTAGGTAGGTTATCAATTCTCCTCAAGACCTAGAGACATCACACATCAAGCTTTGTTAGACTTCATCTACACTTGATGACTTTAGATGAGGTCTATGGGTAAGTCTGTAGTGGAGACAGAAACTCAGTTTTATCATGGGCTTGGCTCAAGAAGTTTAACTGGGAAATCTCTGTTCCATATTCCTTTCATCCTCCTCTCCCTAGTGGGCAAGCCCATACAAGTTTTTGTTCTTGTAATAGCCTAACCACAACAGAACAAGCTCTACCACCCAAGTTCCTTTCAAGTCTCTCCCTGATTATGTTTGCTGACAACCCATTGACCAAAGCAAGTCATAAGGCCAAATCCAAAGTGGAGATAATGGAGCAAAGTTCTATCTACAGAAAAGGGTATGCAACGTTATCTGGCAAAGTGTGAACAAAGCCCATTAACAGTCCATCATAAGGATGCTTTTAGCAGAAGAATCAATGGAAAAGTTTCCCCGTATCACCATAATTCTGATCCAGAAATGAACAAAACTACTGAAATAGCATGCCATAGTGACATCTTAGGAAATAGCTCCATGATGTTCCAACTCTTTAATCCCCAAATCCAGTTCATGCACAAGAGATAGAAGCTGAGGGGAAAGAGAACTATACTTAGCCCAGAATCTATGGTCTCTGCTGACATGAGCCTTTTGGAAGATGTTCTCTGTTGAACTTACTGTTCATTAACTAGAACCACATTCTTAGTTCACGGTTCATGCAATTTGAATGAAGTCAGAAATCTATTATGCCAAGTAGGTAGTATTTATCCTGCCAATAGAAGCAGTTAACAACTCTTTTTTCTTGTTGTTTTCTTTTTATTATGAGTTAATTATAGTTTCATATGTGGCTGTAAGAAATAATATAGTTAGATGCTATATAACCCTTCACCTAGATTCTCCCACTTGATATGTGAGTGTGTACACAACCTAAGTATTGACTTTAATTCAATCCCATCAACTTCTTTCAGATTTCACCAGTTTTAAATCTATTTGTTAGTGTGTGTAGTTCTTTGCATCGTAACAGAAATATAATAGTGACGCCAACTCTGGCACAGTCAAAATGCCACAGTATAGAAAAGTTCTAGAAAGGACCTATTTCCCCTCCCCTCGGCCTGTGATCAGGAACTGCTCTAAAATCGTTCAGGACCATTTGACTATAAGATTTTTTTTTCTAAGTTTTAAACATTTGGTTTGTGTCATACAGACAGAGCCTCTGTCAGACACAGGATATTTGTCTCTTTTTTAAACAGGTAATTGCCTGTTAAATGAGTCACATAAATGCTCTCCTCTCAAGTGACCACAGAGTGCTTATACAGTGTGTATCTTCTTACAAATCTAATAAGAGCTGTGTAAAATGAATTAAAAAGTGTTTCACTGAAATGCTATCTTAAGGAAACCCAGCTCTACTCACTAGGCTTGAGGCTGTGGAGGAATCTAAAACATGCGGGTAAGGGAGTCCCATTGGAGTACTTTCTAAAAAGAGATTGCTTCAGCTGTAGATGATCTCATCTGAAATGATCCGTGGGTCGTACGTATTGCCTGGACTCTGAAATGTCAATTAATGAATTACTATAACAAATAACTTGGAGCTCTGATTTCTACAGACATTTCGTAAATGTGAGATTTGATGAGTTCGCCATGTAATGGTTCTCATTAACCAGTCAGGGTGTTGTGTTTCTTTCTTCAGAATCCACTTCTAACTTTTTTTTTTTTGAGAAGAGACACTAGAAAAATGTGGTTTCACAGCAAGCATTTCTGTATTTGTTGTGGAGTGCTAATCTAACAGGTTGCTTTAGAATTTGAGAGGGTGTGGATATTTAAAAACTGCCCAGTTCACTTGTGAAGCCAGGGGGAACTCAGGACTTCATGCCTGAGAGTTCAGTGCTTTACCTACTGTGAAGGCTCCCAGACCACATATTTTATTTATATTTGTTTGTTTATTTATTTCAACTAAAACACTGTTCAAATGTGGCTTTTGGTGCTGCCTGGAATTGAGCCTAGGAACGTGGAGCCTCCGGCATCTATTTTTATATTTGTAACATAACCATCATTCTATCTTTCCACCTCTTTCTAGTTGAAAAAAAAAGTGTTAAGGATTCCAGTGGCAATAACAACAAAAAAGTGGATTTTTTTTTGTTCAAATCAAATTATTTTCAACTATCTTTTAAATGCTATATATAAACACAAACTAGAGATTCAAATAGTTCTGCAAGTCTTAGTATAAAAATAGAATGCTGACATAAAATTAAATATTCTTGAGTCTAAAAAAAACCCAGTGTTTAAATTATTTCTGTTCTTGTATATTGTTTTCTTGGTTGTTTGGGTGTGCATGCTTATATGCTTTGTAAAAATGTCTTCTTGTTATTTTAGAAATATAAGGAGAGATAGACTAGAGATTTTGTATCATGTTTGTGAAACAGCCACTGTTATGTTATTCTGAATCCCTAAATGCATTCTTACAGTCCTCTCAGTAGATGCCCATTTCATCACATGTGACTTGCTTTTGGATCATTTTCACCCCAATTGTCAAATGCTCTTAAAACATCATTTGGAAAACCAACTCCATAACTCAATTTTAGAAATATATATGTATATGTCTATGTATATATGTAGACTAATATTGAAGGAAGTACCTGCCAAGAACATCATAAATTGTAGATAGATTCAGACTCTATGACTAACATCTTCCTTCTAGAAAGGTCCTGTTTTTGGTATGTCACATTGCTTTTGTTTATTTAATGTTGGCACTCCTGAAACTACATTATGATAATGTTTTATTTAATCTATTAATCCATCATTTATTATTTCATTCAACAGTTTGGACAACTCCCTTGTGCTAGTTATTGTGCTTATGGAATGAAGATAGAATTTCAAATATGATAAGTAGGGCTTTTCCTTCCTGGGCTCCACATCTCAGACTGCAGAAGTCATTCTCTGGCAATGTGTGAGCCAGTTTTGACCGGCAGATATGCTTTGTTTGGCTTGTCCAGTGCTTTATAATTGCACACATTCATTGCCAACATTCAAAATTTGATGAACTGTACTAAAGGCTATTTGGTAGTCAGAATTTTCCTCAACTATTATAGATCTGGAAACTTCTAGATCAAGATCTACTGGGCATAGTGGTCCGGGAGGTGGCGCAGTGATAAAGCTTTGGACTCTCAAGCATGAGATCCCGAGTTTGATCCCCGGCAGCACATGTGCCAGAGTGATGTCTGGTTCTTTCTCTCTCCCTCTGTCTTTCTCATAAATAAATAAAATATTTTTAAAAAAAAGATCTACTGGGCATGAATATATTAGAGTAAGATATATAGTGTGTGTGTGTGTGTGTGTGTGTGTGTGTGTGTGTGTGTGTGTGTATACAGAATCCAAAAATAGATCTGAGGCTTCATATATGAACAATACTTCTGAGCCAACTAGGGCTCAATTTCCCTTCAATATTTTAAGGGAAGAAGTAAGAAGGGGTAGGTAAGGGAGAGAAGGGTAGGGCAGGTGAGGGAAGTTGAAGGGAGGGGAGAGGATGGTAGAGCAGGAAAGAGGAAAGGAGAGGTGAGGAGAGGAGCAGAGGGGAGGGGAGGACAGGGCTGGAGGGATGGAAAGAAGGGGGAGAGGGAGAGTCAAGTAGAGAAGCAGAGGAGAAAGGAGAGGAGGGAAGGAGACAGCAGGACTTACAGATGTGCGTCATACCACATATGATTAGATCGGGACTTTGGTTTTCTCTTTTTCTCTCTCATAACAGATATTTCTTTGTAAAAAGCAAAAAGAAAACTCTACCAACATTGCTTAGCATTTTCAACTAGAAATGTGGACTGTCTTATACTTGTTTGCTCAGGTTTATGTGCAAATATAATCAAATGGGAGCTCAGTTAGTAAGAAGGTTGACGGAGTGATGTGTGTGTGTCTAGAAATGATAGCGTGTCTGCACTTTAGTGAAACACAGATTCTGTCAAGATTCAGTGAATCATTGTTTAATAACTAAGATGAGTTTATAGTCAGAAGAAATATCATCTCTACTTTCACATTTTAGAAACATGGATTCTCTGATAATTTAAAGAATGATTTGGGTGAGCTTTGCTTCAAATGTGAATATTATTGTTTTCTACTTTCATAAGCTGAGCATTTAAATTGAGAAGTCTCACAGAGACACAGTTCCTTATCCTACTATAGGCTTGAGACTTAAATATTTACCGGGTTAAGTACAAATAATGTGAAGTGCAAGGACCTGCTCAAGGATCCTGGTTCAAGCCCCTGACTCCCCCCTGCGGGGGGGGGGGTCGCTTCACAAACTGTGAAGCAGGTCTGCATATATCTATCTTTCTCGCCCCCTCTCTGCCTTCCCCTCCTCTCTCCATTTCTCTCTCTCCTATCCAACAACAACAACAACAACAAGGGCAACAAAAATAGAAAAAAAAAAAAAGCCTCCAGGAGCAGTGGATTCATAGTATAGGCACCGAGCCCCAACAGTTAATGTGAGGGGGGAAAAAAATTTGCCTATGTGGTAAACCAGTGTGTCCTTTCACTTCTATTCTTTATTGTTTCCAGTGTACAGAGCTATTAAATATTTTAAATCACATTCAACTCATAAAAAAGATCATAATCACACTGACACCGTTTTTTATATCTCTAGTAAAACAGCCCTAAGAAAAATACAAATCGGATCTATTAAACTGATCATGATTGCATTGTGATACCCATACTTAATCGACCAAGAGGTGAACATGAAGATACTCATTGAATAATAAGTCTCACAATGAAAATGAGAAGAGCAACTTCAGGGGTCTGGGCAGTGGTACGCCTGGTAGGTTACACATGACCATGAGCAGGGACACAGCTTCAGGTCTCTGGTCTAGACCTGCAAAGTCAGGGGCTGCCCCACGAGCTATGAAGTTATGCTTCAGGTGTCTCCTATTCTTTCTCCCTCTCTGTCTCCACATTTCCTCTCAGTTTACCTCTATTCTGTCAAGTAAAAAGGACAGAATAGTATCTAGGAGCAGTATATTTATGTTGCAGGCATCAAGTCTCAGAGATGATCCCAGTGGCAACTTAAAAAAAAAGAAAATAGTAAGTTGATTTTCACAAAACCAAAATCAGTCTTCAAAAGGGACTTAAATTGGGGCCAGGTGGTGGTGCACTTGGTTGAGTGCACACATTACAAAGGGACTTCTGTAACTGCTTCTCTGACTGGCTTCTGTAATTGCTTCTCTGCTGAATGTGGGTGTTGTCAGGTCGATCCACACGCTCAGCCTGTTTTTATCTTTCCCTAATGGGGCAGGGCTCTGGAGAGGTGGAGTTCCAGGACACATTGGAGAGGCCATCTGTCCAGGGAACTCAGGTTGGTGCCATGATATCATGTGCAACTCAGTGGCAGAGTCCTGGAGCTGAATGTCGACATTCCAGGCCTGGCATCTCTGGACACAATCCAACATGAAAAGTGTCAAGGTTGCACTGATTTGGTTGAGCTCAGCAGATACAGTATCAAATGGTATGGCTTGAGAAAAGCATTTTTCCTCTTGCTATTGTCGACCTAAAAAAAGACTTTTATTTTTATTAACTTATTGTATAGAGACAATTAGAAATCAAGCGGGAAGCAGGAGATAGGGAGAAAGACAGAGCGATACCTGCAGCCTTGCTTCACCACTAACTAAGGTTTCTGCTGCAGCTGAGGACCTGGGGCATGAAGCCAGGTCCTTGCATATTGTTAACATATATGCTCAGCCAGATGCACCACCACCGGGTTCCTTCCCCAACATAACTTTTCCACCAGTTTATCTTCTCTTCCTGAATTCTTCAGCAAATCTCCTCTAGTTCCATTACTGAAGCATCTCTCTATACTGATGACTCTTCTCAAACTCCCATTCATTGTCTTCCAGTATCAACTTTTCTAGAACCTTGTGGTTTTTAAGTGGGTTTCCAGACCACCATCAGCATTAGCATTAGTCAGAAACATTGAAAATGCAAATTCTTGAACCCTACCTCACACAAACTGACTCAGAATCTCTAGAGGTGGGGTTCAGCCATCTGGAATTAACAAACGTCCCAGGTGAATCTTAAGACATGCTACAATTGGAGAACCACTACTCTCTAATCCACCTGTTCTCAGTTTTGGCTGACATTTGAATCACCTGATAAAGTTAAAAAAAAAAAAAAACTTTGTCTGGGCACCTCCCCAAACCAATTAAATTAAGTTCCCTGGAAGTAGGGTCCAATTATAGAGATGTTTAAAAATCTCCCTCAGGTAATTGTAAAGCAATCACAGTTGACTTGAATCTTCCAAGATGTTTGCTGTTAGCCATTTTTCACCTGGTCTGTCTGCCTGGGAAGCTCACCCCTGCTCTTCACATTTCTCTTCCTTGCCTATTTTCCAAGTCATAGGAAACAATATCAACTTCCAAGATGCTGTCAGTATGCCTGGTCACCCAAAGTCCAAGCCCTACACTCTCCAGGCTCTCTGCCCTCTAATAGGCTTTCTCAGTCACACTATCACCAGTGAAGATGATTTCCATTTCATCATCCATTTACTTATTTGCGTCAGTTCCTAGGAGGGTGATGCTTTCCATTCACAAATGAATCCTTCCCAAACCCTTGGAAAAGAACTGGAGACTTAGCAGGACGGTGAATATCAGCCGAGGGAAAGAAGCCAACACAAGGTATTGTTTAATCCAAAATAAACTTTGAACCATCTGGTTACCCTCACCTAAAATTGTGTTCTTCTACTCTTACTCTCTTATTTTATGATTAGCAATATTCCAAACAAAACCGAGGCATCTGTCTGGACTGTTTACTCCCATGAAGCACTCTGTCTTTTCTGAACTCACCTATGGCTTTGTGGCATTAGCTGTCTGTTCTATACACTTGCCTTTATTGTAGGTTCCTGAATGCAGATCAAAGTTGTGCTGTCTTTCTTTTTGCTCTGTGGTTTGGATGCAGTCTGCTGCTAGTTACACATGAGTAGATATGCCATGATGTGGATTGACTTGAGTAAGAGAAAAAGCTTTCAGTCAATGGTTGCAAGAGCCAAGGAACCATTGAAGGGGGTGGGGGAGGGAGCAGATAGAGGGGAGAGCATCTGATCTGGTTTGATACAAAGACTGAATTAAAAACAAGAAAGGAGAGAGAGAGAGAGAGAGAGAGAGAGAGAGAGAGAGAGGGAGGGAGAGAGTTGGGTATCTAATACATGTCTCTGTGTTGGGGCTGTTGTTCCCACTTCAGTCTTTCTCCTCCTGTACTTTTGAATACTTAAGTCTGTACTGAAATTGTGCTGTCTCCCGCCCCTGCCCCTGGCATCCACATCCGGGAACGCTGGGTAGCCATAGGCAGTCCTGCCTTGAAACTTAGTGGCTACAGAAACTCCCCTTTTATGATGCTACATTATCTATATGAGAGCAATCAGAGAGATGAGCTGGGAAACCCCCAACACTGAGAAGGAACTGAGTGTCTTACACACAGGTCCTTGAAATGTGTCTTGCTGGGTGAACAGTAGGGCTTTTTGGTAGAAATTAACATCCCTGTCCTAAGAGATTGAATTCCTGCTGGCGTCTGCGGGACAGAGCTAGAGAGGAAGAAAGCCCTCTGATGATGATACTTGTTAGCATTGGGGTAATCATCTGAGTGACAAATAATTGGTTGTACAGTTTCACTTTTAGTCATACATTTTCTGTGCTAAAGATGTAAGATAATGCCAGAAAATTATTAGTAGTTCTCCTTTCTGAAAATCTAAACATTTGAAAAGTTATACTTGGGTATTCATTTTTTACTTCTTAAGAATCAAAAATCTGAAATAATTATTCACCTTGAATTTCCTTAGTCTTCATCCACCCATCAGCTTTTTCCTTCTCTTCCTTACAGTTCTCTGTGGAGGGAAGTAACACCTTTCCAGATCCCCATAGCTTCTTTCCATGTCTATCATTCCTACAAATTCCAATGCTTCAAGCCATTCTTCTCAACACCTTCCTGGGTCAATTTCATTGAGAACAGGAGATTTGCTAGAGTAGATTTGAAGAATAAATTTGTACCATGTTGATGAACTAATGTGTTACTTTCTCCAAGTGATGAATTTGGCATTTAAAGAAGTGTTTAGAATTCTAGAACTCAACGACTAATGATAAGAATTTCTACCAGTATTGAAGAAGAGAGAAATTCCTTGGAAAATAATTGAATGAGTGGGTCATGTGGTTCAAAGTCACAACACTGGGGGTCACCTGCTTTGTGTACTCTGAATAGGCCTGACTCATATAATCGGTTTGACTGACAGCATGTCCATTGAACTTATGGACTGGGAGTCACTCTCTCAACCAGAGTGCTGAGTTAGAAGGACACATTTGTTTTTTGTTCAGAGACTGACTAGAAGGACAAACTTTTTCCATTCACAGCTTATAAAACATGAAGTGGTATGGAAAAACGTTGCTAATCGGAGGCCCTAGATGATACACTTAGCCTATTTCCTGGATATGTTATTTAAAATAGTTCCTCAACATGATTTATAGGAAGTGACTTCAGGCTAGTTTGATTCAGTTTAACATACTGACCAGACAGCAACACTGTCTTAGCACTGCTTTGTATCCTGCATTTCACTGAGAATTTTGGATGGGTTATTTCATTAGTAATCTCATCGACTTTCATGTTTACAGTGCAATAAGATTCTAGTTACAAGTCTGAGCAGGAAAAAAATAAGTGTGCTGATATCTAGCATTTCCTGATGAGCATGGTGGAAATATGACCAGTACAGATTATTTCAAGCTACAGATGGCTTACAAATTTTTTGAATACATAAAAATTGGTCCACAGCATTCCCAGTTATAACTATTGATTCACATAGCAAGCAGAAACTGCTTTTGGTGTACCACCAGGGTCAGATACCTTCATTTTCCCATTTGCTAAGATGAACAATACATCAAAATTTGCCTGGATTTATAGATTCAGTATTTTGAGTCTTGTGTCTAAGGGAATCTCCTCAACCCTGGAAAAACAATGATGATTGCTACCCTACATTCAATACAAACAAAGAAACTGAGGCTTAGAGAGCTCAGAAAAGTCCACAAAGATTTACTAGAATTACTTCTAAGAGTTTGGGTACAGACAATGAATTTCATTTCAGCAAAGATCAGAACTTCCCTTTTTCATCAGAGAAGATAAAATAAGATGAAGACCTACAAGAGTACATGTATGTGTTTGTTTACACACAAAAAGACTCAAACTTCAGAGGAAATATAAAAGCTATAATGATATTATTATTATTAATTTAATAATGATCAACAAGAAAGACCTTAAGATAAGAAGGGTACAATATCACACTATTCCTACCACCAGAGTTCTGCATCCCATCCCCTCCACTAGAAGCTTCCCTATTCTTTATTCCTCTGGGAGTCTGGACCCAGGGTCATTATGGGGTGCAGAAGATGGAAGAGCTGGCTTCTGTAATTGCTTCTCCACTGGACATGGACGTTGACAGGTGGATCCATACTCCAGCCTGTTTCTGTCTTTCTCTCGTGGGGCAGGGATCTTGGGAAGTGAGGTTCCAGGATACACTGGGGAAGTTGTTTGCCCAGGGAGGTCAGGTTGGCGTCATGAAAGTTTCTGCAACTTGGTGGCTGAAAAGCATTAAGATATAAAGCGGGACACTTTGCTTAATAATCCAGACTTTTTGGGGAAGGTTTAAAGTACTTTATTTTGCCTTATTCAACACTGAGCTTACTCTTCATTTACTGAAACGCCCCAAAAGGAAATGACAGTTGTCTTCTTCAATCTGTGCTAACTTAATTTATGTGAGTACTTTACATACACTATGGTCATTGGTGAGTCAATTTCCCTTTCTCAACACACATCCTAACAGCCTCATCAATGTGCCATCTTTAACAACCCAGGAAATTTCATGTGAAAAAAATGTGCCTTTTCTTAATGATGCACTATCACATACAAGCTTCATTAACTAGAACATAATCCTTCAATTTAGGAACTCATTTCAAGGATTATTCCTACTGAGTATTAAAATATTTATGTGAAAATATTTTATTCTCCTTTTATTCTCCTAAATTGAAACTCATAGAATCTAGTATATTCTCCAATGCAAATATCCTTTACATATAAGAGTCATGAATAATAATGTTGATGCCACCCTATATACAGAGAAAAATACAGTTTTGCTTAGAAACTTCAAATTTTGCTTCTACATTTTTGATGCATCAGTTTTATTAACATGATTTGTAAAAAGCCAAATGATTTGTTTAGATTAAGATGAGCATCACTTTTAACCTAATATACACCCTCTAATGGGTAAAATAAATTATGTCCTATATAAAGATGAGCTGTGCTGACTTTGTAGAATGTAATACTATTCTGAACGCTTTAGCAGAGTGCAAAACAATATTAATTCCCAACCAGCAGTGCTTCAGAAGAGTTGGTTCAATATGAATTTATAGATATGAAAAATAGTTATTCTCAAAACCCATATGCTATCTCAATTATCTTAAAAGCTTAAAAAAAAACCTCTTCCAAAATATTTTTTTAAAACACATCTAATAGAAGATTCACCCCATTAACTCTGAAAAACAAGTAGATGTCTAATAGTGTTTTGTGTGTGAGACAGAAGACCCAGAAGTGAAGAAAAAGGATATGTTTAATTTGGTCAAAGAAGAGTAACCAGAAATGGATTTAAATGTTATTCCACAGAGGACTTTATGTGCTAAAGGTCTATTTTACTCTAAAATTGCATGGATATAGTAAAGTAAAAAAGGCTTAGAAAAAAATATTTTAGAACGTTAAATCTACCCTTGGAGAGGTATAATATCTGACTCAAGAAGCTAACAAAAGAATGTAAGTGAGGGGTAGAAGATTGAAGAAACATTAAAATGAAGAGTGGCTCTCCAACATAAATTAACAATGTGATCTGGGACATGACATTGACATCCACTGTTTTCACTTATTTGTTTTGCCTGGGGGTCCATAATTTAAATTGGCACACTGGACCTCAGAATATTTATTTCAGAAAATGTGAGAACTAGCAGAGAAAGATACTTTAATCTTAAAATGGAAACTTTAAAGTTCTATTTCCAAGATGGCTTGGTGTGATTTTTATTTACACAAAATAATAACAAAAAGATGTTCTAGAATCAACATTTATGACCTAAATGGTTCTGTAACAGCACCAAAAATATCCAGGTTACAATTTTTAAGGCTCAGTCAACATTTGATTCTCCCAAACCCTGCTCTTACTACCAACACTATCTTTGTCCTTTCCCCTGCAATCTTCATTTTATTACAGCAATGAAAGTATTGCTTTTTTCTTTTCTCTTTCTTTCTTTCTTTCTTTCTTTCTTTCTTTCTTTCTTTCTTTCTTTCTTTCTTTCTTCCTTCCTTTCTTTCTTTCTTTCTTTCTTTTTTACTAATTGTATTTGTGTTTCTTATAAAGCAGGTACAAATTTGGGGTGGAAAACAGAGAAGAGACAGTTTTTAAAATGTCTATCAAGCACACCTCTGAGGTGCAGGACAAGGATTTTTTTTTTTTCACAGAGGGAAACACTGTGCACAGTTGTGATACATTAAATATATTTTTAAGTCAGAAGCTCGGATTGAACCTGGAAAGAGATCACTATAGGAACCCCATACCAGATGGGAGAACCACCATCATCCCTGGTGGAAAGGATAGATGGTGGGATGATGGTGTGCTGTCCTTCCTCCCACTCCTCCCTCTCAAGAATGGTCTGGAAGTCTAGCTGGAGGTAGGATTTCACATGTGCAAGGTAATAGATTCATTCTCCCCCAACACACACACACTCACGCAAAGACACATCAGATTAAGTACACTAACCAATGGTGGCATAGAGATTCTATCCATGCTGGACTCCTTTATTCCCACCCTCATTCTCTCTCTCTCTCTTTTCCCCAAATTTCTTTTATTTTTATTTTTATTTTTTTTCTCCCTGCTTAAGCCCTAAACCTAAGACTTTTAGCAAGTTTTTTTTTTTTTTTTTTTTTTTTGAGACATGAGTCTGCCATCTTCCACTTCTTTAGGTTGTGAGCACTTTAATGAACCTGATTTCTCTTCCCAATTGTTGTCTCTGGAACACTAGCCCTCAAGTGGTGAATACTTGAGTGTTGTCATTGAGTAACAAGTTGGTCCCTAAGAAGTTATGACATATGTGCTCCATGGAATACTACTCTGTAGAAAAAGAAATGGAGATGCTGTGTACTTCATGACAAAGTGGATGGAACTGGAGGAGATTGTGCTTAGCATAGTAAGTAGAGAGGAAAAGAAACTACAGGACGGTCTCACTCATACTCAGAATCTAGGAGAATGAAATGCATGATCCTGAAAAACAGATCAGTATAAAACCCACAATACAGAAGTCAACAAACTGTCTTTTTCTGAACTGGACTTTCTGAAAACTTTTGGTGCGAAGTGTGGTGTGGAACTATACCGTGTAATCCTATAGTCTTAGAACGTATTCTTAGTCACAAAAAAATTAAAAATAAAAACATAGTAAAAGGCAAAAATAAATAAATATAAGTTGAAAGTAAAAGGTCATCCTGGACATCTCAAAAATAATAAAAATATAAAAGAAAAAATATGACCAAGAATAAAATAAATGATATTTAATGTCACTGGACTAAAATGTTAAGGTCACTGTACCACCCACATTTTCTTTTTTCTGGAAAAACATTGCAATCACCTATGAA
This sequence comes from Erinaceus europaeus, assembly GCF_950295315.1. Taxonomy (NCBI): domain Eukaryota; kingdom Metazoa; phylum Chordata; class Mammalia; order Eulipotyphla; family Erinaceidae; genus Erinaceus; species Erinaceus europaeus. Next base: position 3,337,750 of record NC_080168.1, on the reverse strand, counting down.
TTTCTCAGAACAGTAAGAAATTCAACAAAGTTTAAGATATGATAGCATTATCTGTGGCACGTGATGCCATAATATGGTTCAGTTTTATGTATCTTTAACACAGTGATTTCTTAAATATGAGAATTTTAATTGGGTATTTTAGTACAAATATTATATATTTTATCTAAAACAGCACTAGAAGCATGTTTTCAGAGACACTCATGTTTTATTTTAATTGACCTTTGGTTGGAGATCACCACTTATGTAATGTGAAATGTACTGAGCTAAGCCTGAGTCCAAAATACCATATTACCTTGCTGGATTGGAGATTATACCTTCATAGATATCTCCTTGTCCTCTTCCTCCTCCTCCTACTCTTCCTCCTCCACCTCCTCCTCCTCCTCCTCCTCTATCTCCTCTTACTCTACCTTCTCTTCTGCCACCTTCTCCTCCTCCTCTCCCTCCACCTCCTCTCCCTCCACCTTCTCCTCTTTCTCCTCTTCTACCTCTTCCTCCTATTATTCCTCCTTCTCCTCTTTCTCCTCCTCTTTCTCCTCTCCCTCCTCCTCCTTCTCCTCTCCCTCCTCTACCTCCTCTTGCTTGTTCTTCTTTTTTAACCATTTTATTGAGGGTGGGGTTAGTGGTTTACAGTACAGTTGTTGACTCGGGCACAATTTCTCATCTTCCTTGACAGATGTTGGCAAAACACTCTCACCTCAAACTCAGATCCTTTTCTCACCACCATAAATCAGGATCCCAAAGCTACACACACACACACCTGCCTCCCCAGACTCTTGTTTTAGTACTCTATACACTGAGTCCAGATTTTAATTCAGTATTTCCCATTCCTTACTTGTTTCTTTTAAAACTAGTTTCATATTTATTTGTAGGATAAAGATGGAGAAACCAAAAGGGAAAGGGGGATCTAGAGAGGGCAAGAGGGGACCAAGTGGTGGCACATCTGATTGAGAGCACATGTTACAACAAAGACTCAGGTTCGAGGCCCTGATCCCCACCTGCAGGGGAAAAAGCTTTTTGAGTGGTGAAGCAGCATTGCAGGTGTGTCTCTGTCTCTCTTCCTCTCTGTCTCCTCCATTCCTTTCTATCTCTGTCTCCATCCAATAAATACATAAAGATAATTAAAAAATTGAGAGAGAGAGAGAGAGAGAGAGAGAGAGAGAGAGAGAGAGAGAGAGAGAGACCTGTAGTACTGCTTTGCTGGTACATGGTAACATGTTTTCAGCCAGATGTCCCACTGTCTGCTTCCTTCTATCCTTGTTTCAAAAGTCCCACTTATGAGTGAGATCTTTGTTTCATGCTGGATGAAGCTTGAAAGAATAATGTTAAGTGAGATAAAATGAGCTAGAGAAGGATTTCGATACATTCTTTGCTGCCTGTTTCTTTTGTTTCAAATGCAGTTACCATCACTGGGGGAAGGGGGCGGCATTGCTGCCACCTCCAGCCCCTTATTTGTTTATTAGCAGCATGAACATGGTTATGGAAAACTCACATAACTTGTCTTTATTTTTTTTTTTTTCAACAATGAGAGACTTCCTTTAATCCCAGTCAAATATTGCTGATTCTTGCTTGACACCTTTTTTTTTTTTTTTTTTTTTCAGAGCACTCTTCAGCTCTGGCTAAGGTGGTGCAGGGATTGAACTTCTGCCATCACAGCCCCAGATATGAAAAGCTTTTGCATAACCATTATGTTAGCTCCCTCACCTATACCCCACACTTTTTTTTTTCATATGAGAGGGAAACATACTTTTCACTGAGACAGTGAAAAGGGTGATATTATGACAGTAGCAGTCAGGAGTGGGAAAGGTGGGTCTGGTCATATCATTCACTAGCATGTCAGGCATCATTCACAGAAAAGCTCACCAAACAAATGCTAAAACTACTTGAAAAGCACTAGGTATATACATAATGCAATACCTATCATTCTTTCCTAGAAAAGGCATTTCCCACACAACTTATAATACTTCTATCTCAAAATTTTAATGAATTTATCAAATTTGTGCTAGTACCAGATAACTCTATTTTATATGTCTTCATCCATTTTAATGTTATAGTGATCAGATCGTCAGTTAATGTGCCAGGTCAAGTCAAAGTGGAAACTTTTTCAAATTCTCTCTTTTCAAATTTCCTACTTTTTTTTTTTCTTTTGCTGTTGATGAGGTTTCAACACTCTGGGTTGACTTCTTCAGACAGAGAGAAGCCAATCTTCCTGCAATGCAGTGTGGGCTGGAACCGAACCTGAACCACACACATGGCACAGCAGGGCCACTGTCCAACTCACCTATTTTTCTGGTCCCAAGCCTCCTCCTTTTTGTATCTTGTTTCTAAGAATAGAAGCTTTCCAGATGTCAAAGGGAGTTATCTAACAGAAGAGAGAAGTATCAATCTGCATCAAAGAAGGTAAATGTGATTTTTAATGAATTAAACAAAGTAAACCATTAAAACTGACAAACATCTAGGAACTTGTATACAAGAAGGAACAGTATCAACACTGTAACAAGTGACACACTTTCACGGGTAGTAGTGCTTTTGAAACTATAAAGATAGAAAGAACTGGGGCCAGGGTGATGGCACACCGAGTAGCATGCACATAAATGTTTAGCTCCTGCTAGAAGCCAGCTTCAGTCCGCTGGCATGGGGGGTGGTGGTGGTGGTAAGGAAGCAGAGGAGTAGACTACAGGTATCTATTTCTCTCTCCCTCTTTTAAAAAATATTTATTTATTTATTCCCTTTTGTTGCCCTTGTTGTTTTATTGTTGTAGTTGTTATTATTGATGTCATCGTTGTTGGATAGGACAGAGAGAAAGGGAGAGAGGAGGAGAACACAGAGGGGGGAGAGAAATACAGACACCTGCAGACCAGCTTCACCGCCTGTGAAGCGACTCTCCTGCATGTGGGGAGCTGGGGGCTCGAACCAGAATCCTTACGCCGGTCCTTGTGCTTTGCGCCTTGTGCACTTAACCCGCTCAGCTACCGCCCGACTCCCTTCTCTCTCCGTCTTTCTCCATTTTTCTCTGTCTCTATAAATAAAAGACAAGCAAAGAAGAGATATGGGAAGAAACAAAAGAACAAAATATATTTTTAAGAGGTTTGGATTCCTCTTACAGGTATTGAGCCCCCTCAGTAATCTTGGTGGCAAAATAAATAAATAGGTAAAATGACTATGAAAAATATGCCAATATGTTTGCCAACTGAGATATGTAATTTTAACTAAAATTATAATGGCTCATATTTAGTATAGGATATATATGTATATATATATATATATATATATATCAGTGGTGTAAAACACATTATAATGGCTGAATTTCTGATAAAATATTATCACCCAACATAATAAACACTTTTTATATATGCACACTTCAAGTTTTATACTATTGTATGAAATTTCTTACTGAGTTTTCTATTTTATTCCAATGTTTAAGAGAAGAGAAGGACAATCCATCTTTTCCAAAATTTGAATCTGGTACATTTTGATACCCAAATCTTTATAGAACATATAAGAACAAACATATAAACTATATTCATTGTTATAATATATAGATATAATAATCTAAATAGAATATTATGAATGAAAATTCAACAGCTTTTAAAGAATAATGTGCTATGTTTCAGTAGGAGTGTTGAACACACACACACACACATATGTTATTGCATGGTGATATATTAAGGTTATTTACTACAGTTATTTTTTATATAAGGAAGTATAAGCATATCAAAGTTTTGTTGAAAATGTGACTATTCCACTGAAGAAGTATTCCTAATAAAGTCCTAAGCAATTAATTTATAGAAAGACACTTCCTTTCCCTCGTTAAGCTTTATCTGCATGAAACAAAGTTTCATGGTAGAAGCTCAGAAATAGTTCTTATAAAATCAGGAGTAAGATAAAGATGTCTAGTGTCACCTCCAGTGGACATGTTTCTGGCAGTGCTTGCTTCACTCACACCAGGGAAGAGGAAATAAGCACAAGAATTTCTAGAAACAAAGACTCAGCTGGTCTAAAAGCAGTTAAATCAAAAATTAAAAGTTGATGAGATCATTTCTCAAGGTTGATGGAAATATGAAGCATTCAAAATCACGACAGTTAAACTATTTTTAAAAGATATAACTGAATACATCGCTTCTCGGCCTTTTGGCTAAGATCAAGTGTAGTATCTGTTCTTATCAATTCAGTAATTGAATAGTATCACTAGGGAAAAAAAAAAACTGTATGCTACTTAGGAATAAATTAAACAAAAGGTGAACAGGAACAGGAATGTGCCAGATGGGACGGAAACTTCCCAAACAACATAAATAAATAAGGAGCTGCACTCCATCTATGCAGAGAGCTATCTGATGTCATAAGATGTCAACTCTCACCACATTGGTGCACATATGTATTTATTCCACGAAGGTGGTTATTCTGTTAAGTGAAATAAAAAAAAAAGTGAAAGATAGTGATTCTATGATTTTTATTCTTAGAATATAAATAACTAAAGCAAACCAACTGGTAAAAAAAATCATTACAACTAATTCCTTAATGTGGTGAATATGATAGTGTTTACTAGAGGAGGAGGAGAAGTAATCATGGGATAATGGATACAGGAGTTTTTTTTATTTTTTGTTTTGATTTTCTTTTCTTTTCTTTCTTTCTTCTTCTCTTATTTTAACTGTCACAAGAGTTCTCTCTGGGACTCAGGGCCTACATAACAAATTCAGTGCTCATAATATCCATTTTCTTTGTATTTTTTCTTTTCTTTCTTCTTTTTGGATAGAGACAGAGAAACTTAGATGGACTGAGGGAATCAGAAGGGGATATAAAGACAGGCACCTACAGAGCTACTTCACTGCCTATCAAGCTTCCTCCATGTAGTGGGAGAATGGGAGCTTGAACATGGATCCTTATGCATAGCTATGTGTGTACTCTTCCAGGTAGACCACTGCCTGTACTCTGGAGGGGTATTTTTGATACTGAGATGATACTAAACTTTAATGAATGACACCATGAGTCTTATATGTGTCTCTGAAACTCTACAGTGATGTAAACCAATACCATATTGATTAAAATCAAATAGATTTTTGAGGAAATAAAGCATACTACAATAAGCCTATTTTAAATTCATATTAAAGAGCAACTGTTCAACAGTAGTCAAGAACATTGAAGAGCAGATGGTGATATGTACTTACTCCACCTGAAAGCAAGATTTGTGATTTTTAAAAAATATTTATTTATTCCCTTTTGTTGCCCTTGTTGTTTTATTGTTGTAGTTATTATTGTTGTCATCATTGTTAAATAGGACAGAGAGAAAAGGAGAGAGGAGGGGAAGACAGAGAGGAGGAGAGAAAGACGCCTGCAGACCTGCTTCACCGCCTGTGAAGCGACTCCCCTGCAGGTGGGGAGCCAAGGCTCAAACCAGGATCCTTATGCAGGTCCTTGCACTTTGTGCCACGTGCGCTTAACCTGCTGTGCTACCGCCCGACTCCCTTAGGATTTGTGATATTAACACAGGACTAGGAAAATAATCACTTCAACAGATCTGAGGGTTTGCAGAAGGGACAGATGTGTAAGAGAATTTGGCAAGTGACCAAGATATTAACACATTGGTAAGGAATAGTGTTGATCACTAATTCTCTTTAGGGAAACAAAAATAAACCCCACTTCACATTACATCCAAACATGAGCTCCAGATAAATGCCAAGAGAAGAAAAACAAATCTTTAACATCATGAAAGGTATATTTCACAGACTGTCTTTGCAGTATCTGATAGAAACTTTTTAATCTTTAGTAGTACTGCATTTAATTAATTATTGTTTTTTTTTTTTTTTTTTTTTTTTTTTTTTTTTTTTTGCAGACTTCAGGCTCAAGTCTGCATGATTTTACTGCCCCTAAGTTAACACACTTTCATTAAGGCAGAAAGCAAGAGAGCAAGTTCAGTGGAAAAGGCAAGGTTAACATTGTTGAATACAGTATAATAGCATTTATATAAAACACACACACACCAGTGTGTCCTGAGCCCTTGCATCTCTGGAGCCTCAGCCTGCTCAGGAAGGATAAAAACAGGCTGGCTGTATGGATCGACCTGTCAACACCCATGGTCAGCAGAGAATCCACTACAGAAGCCAGAACTCCTACTTTCTGCACCCCAAAACAACCTTGATCCATATTCCCAGTGGGGGAGAAGTGATAGGAGGAAGAGGATAAGAGGGCTCTGAACTCCAGCTCCCTCAGCACCTGGGGGAAGAAGAGCAAAGGAGAGGGACATATGGAGGTAGTAATGTTGTCATAGGTTGTTTGGAGGGGAAGAGAGGACTGGGCCTGGAAGAAAGAGGGGTAATTATCTATAAATGTAGAGAGAGAGAGTTGTAAAGAGGATGGTTGATCCATGTGTTGGTTTGCAGTGAGGAGACTGAAGATTCAGAACCCTGGTGGTGGGAATGTAGTGGATTTATAACTCTGTTAATGTGCAATTTTACAAACAAAAAATAAATCAGTCATTAACTTTAAAAATAAAATAAACAAGGGCAGAATTGTATAGACATAACACCAGATTTAAAACATCCACAAGTATTTGATAATGGTTGCTGGGGAAAAAAAAAGGTATGGAGAAAACGTTTAAGAGTACCATTTTTCTTTTAATGTTATGCTTCCTGTAAAATACCTATTAGCCATTTTTTAATTTTTTAAATACTTATTTATTTATTCCTTTTTTGTTTTCCTTGTTGTTTTATTGCTGTAGTTATTATTGATGTCATTGTTGTTGGGTAGGACAGAGCAAAATGGAGAGAGGAGGGGAAGACAGAGAGGAGGAGAGAAAGACAGACACCTGCAGACCTGCTTCACTGCCTGTGAAGTGACTCCCCTGCAGGTGGGGAGCTGGGGGCTCGAACCGGGATCCTTAAGTCGGTCCTTGCGCTTTGCACCACCTGTGCTTAACCCGCTGTGCTACCGCCCGACTCCCTTTAGCCATTTTTTATAATACTTGATAGTTGATATGCTTGGCTACTAGATACATGAGAATTACACTATTCTCATTCTTATTCTTTACCATACTTAGTTTTAATTTAGAAAAAAAAAATGCTACTTCCCCTATCACCTTGGTTGATAAGTATCAAAAATGATGCATATTGGTGAAGAGTCATCAGTGCACTTCATAAGGAATACCCTTATTAATACCCAGCTAAACTAAGAGATTTTTTTAACATGGAGTGGAATCAATAAATGGAAATTATCCAGAGACCTCATGAGGTACTCAAGAAATTAGTGTTCCAAGAAAATGACCCAGGTGAAAAGAAATCAATTTTATATCCCTAGTCTGTAACATCATGAAATGATCTAAGTATTATATGTTATAATGTAAGACCTAGATAAATGCTATACATTATCAATATCAGAAAGAAATGATCCCATATAGAAAAATCTGTGCTGGGAAATAGCAGTGAGATTAAACACCAAGGCAAATTTTGCTGATTTATAATCATTCCTTTTTTTTCTCCTGGTTGTTTCTAGTCACCTGAGCTTCATCACTTCTCCTGTTGTCACTTCCTGTGATAACAGGAAGTGGGAGATTAAAGAAAAGAGAGAGAGAGAGAGGAGAGTCACAGCACTGAAGTTTCCTCATTTGCAGTTGAGAACCAGATTCCAGCCCAGATAGTTCATCATTTTCTATAGTTATAAGATGTGAGAAGTTTGGGATCTAATGCCAAAGATTTGCTCTGGACAACATGCAGATCATTTCCTTACTTCTTTTCTCTGGTTCTGTAGGTGGTCAGTTCCAATCGTTGAGCTTGGCACTGGTAGTTTAGTTCATTTGAAGCCAAGTAAAACAGATGGAGAATAGCTACAGCAACAAAAATACCATTTATTATGGTACGTTGGCACTTTCCAAGAGTTATAATAGTTATATTGCTCATTGGAAAAGATTCATATTGGGCCTAGGGCAGAGAAATCAGGGGCCTTGTCCTTGAAATATTTCCATACTGCAAATATATTAACATCCAAACCAGGAGCAGAGGATGCCGCTAAAATATATGTTAATGGAGCTGGTGGGTCCAAATACTGGTAGGTTTAGAAATAGTTGAAAGGTGGGGGCGGGGCGGTAACACAGCAGGTTAAGCGCACGTGGCGCAAAGCACAAGGGCCGGCATAAGGATCCCGGTTGGAGCCCCCAGCTCCCCACCTGCCTAGGAGTCGCTTCACAGGTGGTGAGGCAGGTTTGCAGGTGTCTGTCTTTCTCTCCCCCTCTCTGTCTTCCCCTCCTCTCTCCATTTCTCTCTGTCCTATGCAACAATGAAGGATATCAACAACAATAGTAATAACCACAAGGCTACAACAACAAAGGCAACAAAAAGGGGGGGAGGTCTCCAGGAGCAGTGGATTCATAGTGCAGGCACCGAGCCCCAGCAATAACCCTGGAGGCAAGACAAAAAAAAAAAAAAAGAAATCGTTAAAAAGGGCTGAGATTCTTAGCCCTAGCAGATTGGGTGGAGACAGAATTATTATTATTTTTTAGAATAAAAGGGGGAAAAAACATGTAATTTAGGAAGCAAGAAACCGTAAGTTACCAAATACATGCCAGCTCCAAATATCTGGCAAAAGGTTGATCTCCTAAAAAGCCACCAGAAGGCAGAATGGAGATTGAGAAGTCAAATAGTTTTCTTAGGAAGTGAACTAAGTCATCAAGATGGCATGCCTTTGCATCCATGCTTTTTTTGTTTGTTCCTTTTTTCCACCTTCTTCCTCAGTGTTAACTAAACTATTTAAAGTCAACATATAATTGCCAGTAAGAGAGTTTTTATCCAAGGAGGCTGGTTGATGGAACACGCAGTTAAGTACACACATTACTGTTCTTAGGGATCTGGGCTCAAGCCCCTGCTCTCCACGTGTCTCTCCCTTTCCACCGCCCTACTTTTCCTTTTCAATTTCTCTCTGTGCTATCATATATAAGACAAATAAAATAAAGCAGGTAAGTATATGAGGCTTTTTTTTTTAAAAAAAAGATAGTTTGTTCAGGAGGGTGTCTGCAAGGCCACATATATCACCCAGGTGGGAGCCTGGTCCCCATCACAGTAGGGAAAACCTTTTTAAATTTTTTTTTCTTTTCCCTTTTGTTGCCCTTGTTGTTTTTCATTGTTGTTGTACTTCTTATTGGTGTTGATGTCCTCATTGTTGGATAGGACAGAGAGAAATGGAGAGAGGAGGGGAAGACAGAGAGGGGAAGAGAAAGACAGACACCTGCAGACCTGCTTCACCGCCTGTGAAGCGACTCCCCTGCAGGTGGGGAGCCGGGGGCTCGAACTCTGGAACTCTGATCCTTGAACATAATACGTGTGGTCAACCAGGTGCACCACTACCTGGTCCTGGGAGAATATTTTGGTGCTGTCGTGTTTTTCCCTATTTTCTCTCTCTCTCTCTTTTTTTTTTTTCTATCGGAAGGAATAAAAAAAAAAGGTCAGCCCAGAGCAGTGAAGGAAGCTTGGTGTGGAAAGCACCTGAGATCTTGGTGAATCACTCAGAATTCCTTGCTCCGCATATATTGAGGGTACATTCATGTTCTATTGTGCATCCACTCTTTACTTTTTCTTTCACAATCTTCTTCAAACGTCTTTATTTCCCCAGTCTCTGAAGAATCCAGTGGAACACAGGATGATTTCTTCTGAACCTTGAAGAAAAAAAAAAGTAGTTATAAATCATTATTCAACGGCTATCTTGAACTTGGGAGGCATTCATACACATCCACATCCAGCAAATACATTGTGAAAATGGAGAGTTCTACTTAAATTACCATAGCTGAGAAATCATTAGCAACGGGGCCTTGTAATAGCCAATCCGGTCTTTAAGGCTCAGTCTTAATGTGTTGTTCCCTCTCTGAGTCATTGGCAATGCTACAAGCTTTCAGTGAATATTACTAGATTCAGGGCCAGTGAAATATTTGCTAAATGTACTCAGGAAAAGCACAGTAATTAAGCCAACACAGCAGTCAATCTCAATGAGAAGGAACTTCCAGGATAAAGTTAGTTTGCAGAGAAATGCAGAAGCCAATGGCTTCCTTCCCGTCTGAGAGTGTTGGTCAAATCTGACTCTCCTGTATCATTGGCAGCAAACTATATGTAGCCCAGGATTTATTTCTGAGACTTCCTGTCACTGATCAGTTATATAAAACTTTTCTGTCTACTTTGTTCCAGGCTATGAAGATCTCCATCTGGGGAGCCAGCTTATTTTTGTTCTTTTATTTTGTTTCATTTTATTTTTTTAAGTGATCTTATTATACTCTCTAAGCTACATGCAGTTCCAACTCTGCAAATGACTTTGGGGAGAATTTAGGTAAAAGACGAAACTAAGAAATGTGTTGAGTGTCAAGCAGCATTTCTCTAAAGAAAGAAGGCCAGACATCAAGGTACAGAGTCTACCACGACTCCATACCGACTTCTCTTGGCAGACAACCTCACCAATGTGTCCTGGACCCTCACCCAAAACAGAGCTCTGGTCCACTAGGGAAAAATAGAAACATGCTGAGGACATGGATCGACCTGTCATCACCCATGCTCAGAAGAGAAGCAACTGCAGAAGCCCTCTGCTCCTCCAAAACAACCTTGATCCATTCTCCCAGCAGGGGAGAAGTGACAGGATGAAGATAAAGGGACTTTGCACTCCAGCTCCATCAGCACCCAGAGAGAAAGAGAAGGAAAAGGAGAGGGCATATGGAGGTAGTAATGATGTCATGAGTGGTTTAGAGGGGAAGAGAGGATTGCATCAGGAAAAAAAGGGGGGGGGGACTATGTATAAATATGGACAGATAGTTGAAGAGATGATGATTGGCCCATGTCCACAACCTTAGGGAAACTGTGATGGATTGCAGTGGGGAGAATAAACAATCAGTACTCTGGTGGTGGGAATGGTATAGATTACAAACCCCTGTTGACATGTAATTCTGTAATATAAAAATACATAAATATATAAATTACCTAATTGGTTTTTTTAAAAAGAGAGAAGGCCAGCAGGCCTAAAATCTTCTTACACCTTAATAGACCAGTCAAATGCAGAGCCCTATGTCATCTGAAATTAGCCAGGGCAAGATTATCCATTTATCAAGTCTTTGAATGTCAAAATCCCAATATGACCCCCCCCACCATGCCTCCTGGACTCATTTCAAGCTTAGCTATTTTCATAGCATATCTCTGACTTGGTTATTGTGGTAGGTAGGTGCAATGACCATGCAATAGGTAATAAAGCTTGAATTAACAAGTGTCTTATCCAGTCAAATCATTAAATCAACCCGGATAACTGGACCACAACATAGAGCCAAGATAACTTGATTATTTTCTTTTCTTTTGCCTCCAGGGCTATTGCTGAAGCTCAGTGCCTGCTTTCACCAATCTTCTGCTCCTGGAGGCCATTTTTCCCATCTTTGTTGCCCTTGTTGTTGCTCTTGTTGTTTTTATTGTCATTGTTTATTGTTGTTGTTTATTGTTTATTGTTGTTGGATAGGACAGTGAGAAATCAAGAGAGGAAGGGAAGACAGAGAGGGGGAGAGAGACAGACACCTGCAGACCTGCTTCACCACTTGTGAAGCGACTCCCCTGCAGGGAGAGGAGCCAGGGACTCAAACCAGGATCCTTATGCTGGTCCTTGTGCTTTGTGCCATGTGCCACTGCACTACTGCCTGGCCCCGAAATCTGACAATTTGGAAGAAAAAAGAAAAAAAAATCAGGTTAGCCCCTCCGTGATTTGGAACTGGTTTATCCTGCATGATTTTTTTTTTCCTCCTCCCTCAAGCATCATCAAAGGACTCAATGTTTATTGACCACTTTTTTTGTACTTTATTCACCCCAACCACAATCAACCCATGTTATTTTAAATCATTTTTAAACATAGAAAGAGGAATTTTTCTCTCAGATGCTAACAAACAATCCATGCTGGCAAGAAAGATCAACACAAACAACCCTGAGGTGAAGTCCCAGCCTCTTAATGAACAGAGCCCATGGGCTCTGGGCTGCAGAGCCAAATAAATGACTCCACTAACCCAAAAGCTCATTATTGGCCTCAAATAGGCTCGGCCTCAGGCAACTGTGACCATATTTAGATCATTAAGGATCTTCTGTTTCTTAGAGTTTTCTCTGAAGCCAGCCCACACTGGTTTGCATCCTTCCCAACACCCAAAAGCATATTTCTCACTCCAGATTTTACCATCACCTTAATCTCTGCCTGATGTCTAATTTTATTTTTTTCCCTAACCTAAACCAAGTTAAGACATTCTCTCTGGTCAATGGCCTTACTTTTGAGGTTGTCTAGTAAGCATGTACATAGCTGGGGACTAACCCCTTTTTAAATTTTTTTTTATTTAAGAAAGGATTAATTAACAAAACCATAGGGTAGGAGGGGTACAACTCCACACAATTCCCACCACCTAATCTCCATATCCCACCCCCTCCCCCAATAGCTTTCCCATTCTCTATCCCTCTGGGAGCATGGACCCAGGGTCATTGAGGGTTGCAGAAGGCAGAAGGTCTGGCTTCTATAATTGCTTCCCCGCTGAACATGGGCATTGACTGGTCGGTCCATACTCCCAGTTTGCCTCTCTCTTTCCCTAGTAGGGTGTGTCTCTGGGGAAGTTGAGCTCCAGGACACATTGGTGGGGTCTTCAATCCAGGGAAGCCTGGCTAGCATCCTGATGGCATCTGGAACCTGGTGATTGAAAAGAGAGTTAACATACAAAGCCAAATAAATTGTTGAGCAATCATGGACCCAAAGCTTGGAATAACCCTTTTTTTATTGTCTCACAAAACGCACCACAGAAGGTCACAACCCTCTTGGAATGTGCTTGCTTTCATGTCTGAGAACCCACAAGCCTGATGGGTTTAATAAGGAAATGCAGAGTTCAGCCCTGATTGTCTCAGGGAAGCTAGAGGAACTCATTTAATGGCTAGTCTCACCTGACTCTCACATATGCAGGTGAACACATTTCTGGGGGAGCAGTAAGAAATTCAAACTTGGGGAGCTGGGTGGTGGCACACCTGGCTATGTGAACACACTACAGTGTGCGAGGACTGGGGTTCAAGCCCCTGGTCCCCAGCTGCAGGAGGGAAGCCTCACAAGTGATGAAGCAGGCTTGCAGGTGTTTCTCTGTCTCTTTCCCACTCTGTCTCCCACTCCCCTTTCAATTTCCTCTGTCTCTAGCCAATAGTAAATAAACAAAATGCTCAAAAATAAATTCAAATTTTGGATATGTCTCATAAATTTGCAAATAATGTGTGTGTGTGTGTGTGTGTGTGTGTGTGTGCGTGTGTTGGCTTAATGAACACAGAAATCTACAAGAGGTAATCTTTGCTTTCTTATATTTGATGGTAACAAAATAATCATTACTTTCAGGCAAGGCATTAAGTCTATGTATATATTTTTTGCATCCACAAACATTGAAGTATGCAAATCTGTGCTTACTTTAGCCAGAGTTTATTTTTTCAAGAGAGAGAGAGAGAGAGAGAGAGAGCTTCAGCTCAGCTTCACCTCCCGCAATTGGGGAACAGGGGCTTGAACTTGGGTCCTGTTGCACTGTAATGTGAGCACTTAACCAGGTGTGCCACCTCCTGGCTCCTCAGAATTTTTTATTTCTGGAGTTGCAATCACTGAAAGATGTGTAAGTTCAAAGCGTACTGTAGTTCCATGGCGTTGAACCCTTAAGCCCTTAAGCTCGGAAGCCATATTGATGGTTTATTTACGTCTTCGTTTTAGTAAGGGACAGTGATTATTTGAGAAAAATCACTTCAAAGGAATATCTGACAATGGAAAACTGGGAATGGAAGATCATTAGAACAAACAAGGGTTTAATGCTAGCACCAAGTGGTCATTCAGCCAAATTAAAAAAAAATACAAAAATAGAGGAGAGAAGCTAGAAGCAGGAAGGAAACCGTTGAAGAAATTGCCTTAGTAAACAATGGTTGTAGGATAGTAAAGAGAAAAAGGTGTGTACTGCTCTCTAACATTGATCGGTGCTTCTGCAAAGGGCTTTCATCATCTGTTCATTTATTAAGCAAGGCTTTATTGAGGGCTTTGAGAGTAAAACATACCGAGAATATAAAGAGAAATAGTGCATTACTTGTCCTATCCCCAAATAATCCTTCTTTGATCTGCTTAAAGAAGGAAACAGAATGGCTGAGGAGGATATAAATGGAAAGGCCAATTCAAAAGACACAGGTGAATTATTTCTAAAATGAAGAAAACCTAGCTTTTGAGAGAAAAGCTTTGATTGTGTTGAGACTCATGCTGTCTGCCAGGAGGGATTCGAAGGGAGCTGAGAAAAGTAGAAATTACACTATATTTGCTTTGTCTTTGAGATTTTTTTTTTCCTCCAGGGTTATCGCTGGGGCTCATGCCAGCACTATGAATCCTCTGCTCCTGGTAGCCATTTTTTCCCCATTTTATTGAATAGGACAGAGAGAAATTGATAGAGGAGGGGGAAATAGAAGAAGAGAGAAAGAGAGACACCTGCAGACCTTCTTCCCACTTATGAAGTGTCCTCACTGCAGGTGGGGAGCTGGGGGCTTGAACCTGGGTCCTTACACAGGCCCTTGCACTTTGTACTATGTGTGAACACCGCCTCGCCCTATTTATTTATGGCCACTATATATTTGTGTATTTATTTATTTTGAAAAAGTTAAAGACTGAACCCCTGCGGGTGGGTTCCTTTTGGGGGACAGGGGCTAGAGTGGCAGTGGATGTTGAAATTGCAAAACTAAACCAAGACATGATAACAGAGGTCAAACAACACCTAATGTTGTGTAGTTACATAAGAGCAATGTTTGGTGAGAACTCCTCCCAGGAAAAAGTACTGACATGGGCTCCTCTGTCCATTTTGATTAAAACCTCTGTTTGCTATGCTGCCTGGGGTTTGGCCCCAGATCTACTGCTTATTGACTTTCCGAACTTGGGAAAGTTACTAAATTTCTTTGTATCTCCATGTTCACATCTGTTATGTAAAGCAGAAGGTTTGCTCTGAGAATTAAACTACGAAAACACACACAAAGTATTCATAACAGTGACTACCAGGACATCAGAGTGAATGATGATGATAAAAATGATTGCATCAGGGAATTGGGCAGTAGTGCAGTGGGTTAAGTGTAGGTGGTGCAAGGACTAGCTTAAGGATCCTAGTTCAAGCCCCTGGCTTCGCACCTGCAGGGGAATCGCTTCACAGGTGGTGAATCAGGTCTGCAAGAGTCTGTCTTACTCTCTCTCTCTCTGTTTTGCCATCCTCTCTCCATTTCTCTCTGTCCTATCCAACAATGAAAACATCAATAACAACAATGATAAAAAATAAGGGCAACAAAAGGGAATAAATAAATAAATATTTTTAAAAATTTTTAAAATGATTGCATCACTCCATGCATGCTCAGTGTTGCGGCAGGAATTACCCACTTTATGCCCTCTGTCACATTTATCTCTTCTCTTCCTCCTCCTCTTCTCCTCCTGCTCCTCCTTCTTCTTCTTCTGCTTTTCTTCTTCCTCCTCCTTTTTACTGATGCATTTTTTATTTATAAAAAGGAAACATTGACGAAATCATAGGATAAGAGGGGTACAACTCCACACTATTCCCACCACCAGAACTCTGTGTCCCCTCCCCTCCCCTGATAGCTTTCCTATTCTTTATCCCTCTGGTAGCATGGACCCAGGGTTGTTGTGGGTTGCAGAAGGTGGAAGGTCTGGCTTCTGTAATTGCTTCCCCACTGAACATGGGCGTTGACTGGTCAATCCATACTCCCAGTCTGCCTCTCTCTTTCCCTAGTGAGGTGGGGCTCTGGGGAAGCAGGGCTCCAGGACACATTGGTGGGGTTGTCTGTCCAGGGAAGTTCTGGTTGGCATCATGCTAGCATCTGGAACCTGGTGGTTGAAAAGAGAGTTAACATACAAAACAAAAATTGTTGACCAACCATGGACCTAAAGGCTGGATTAGTGCAGATGAAGAGTTGGGGTGGGGTCCTCCATTTTGTAGATAGCTAGTAGGCATATTTTAGTTAAATTCCAGAGGGCCTGTGGCTATACTAGTAAATACTGATGCAATTTTTTTCTTACTGTGTTAGTTTCCTGTAGGATGGTATCTGCAGTGTTATGTTTACATATACAGTTAGAAGACTCTGGAAACCTTGGATTCCAAAATGTCTGTCTCTCAAATACTCAAAACCACCTGTGAACCAGATTTAAGCTGGATAATGTTTTAAGAGAGCTCACTTTCTTATAAAATCTTGGAATTCAATCACATCATATGGAGTGTGGAAGGGTTCAGTTTGCTTAAATAGTACACACATTTTTTTTCTCCACATCTTGCTAGAGTTTGAGTATTAACTGTAAACAGAGATTGCTATTTTTCATAAACTATTTTAAGGGGAAGGGATTTTTATGTTTCTTCTTTCCCCACTCTTGAAATAAACCCAAAGATCACAATTATAGGATGCACTACCTTTCCTTGTCAGTAAGCATTTCTAGAGCATATTAAGGTTTTTCTTTATGTGACATAGCCATAAGGATATACAGTTAATATTAATCTCCAGGTGATATGTGATTTCTATTACGACTTTTAAAATTTTTTTATAGTAGAATCACAATCTAGGTAAAGCTCAAATTAAGCCAAGCTTACCAAAATTTGAGGAGGTTTTGCCTGGCATGTGGAAACTAGCATTTTAGGAAGGAATCCATATGGGTGTACAGACAGGAATGTGGATGAGAGTTAAAAGAATGTATTTAAATGACCCAGTTACAAAATGCAGATCAAACCTCTGCTGATATATGCCTCCATCATTAGCTCCAAATTAAGTGAAGGAAATTCAACTAATGTTACCATGTATATATCTGGGGCCAGTTGGTGATACACCTGGTTAAGGTCTTACATTACAGTGCATAAGGATACAGGTTCAAGACTGTGGTCCCCACCTGCAGGGGGAAACTTTATGAATGCTGGAGCAAGGCTGCAGGTGTCTCCCTGTCCTTCTCACTTTCTCTTTTTTAATATTATTTATTTATTTATGATTGGATAGAGTGAAATTGAGAGGGGAGACATCAACTGATAGGGGAGGGGAAGATTGAGAGGGAGAGAGACAGAGAAACACCTGCAGCCTCATTTTACTACTCATGAAACTTTTTGCCAGCACGTAGGGAATAGGGGCTTGAACTTGGGTCTTTGCATACTGTAATGTATGTGCTTAACCAGGTGTACCACCACCTGGACCAATTTATCTCTTTCTCTATCCAATAATAAGTCAATAACATATTTTTATCAAGTTTCTAATTTATATGCAAAAAATATCTGTAAATGTGCCTTCCTTTGAGGGATTACTATTATTAATAAGAAATCTCTCCTAATGAATTTTAGCATACAGAAGGGCTATTCCAGGATGTCATAAAGTTTCTACATTTCTGAAAAACAAATGTGATTTAGACTTCTATGGGTTAGAGTTTAGTTAATCCCTTATTGAATGCATAAAATTAGATGAAAGGTTTTTAGAATTTCATAAACTGGTAGAATTTATTAAAAATGAAAGATCATGAAAACATTAATTTCAGTGGCTACTTGTACTCATAGCTATAGTATTCACGGTAGCCAAACCATGGAAAGAAATCCACATACCTCGAATAAATCTCTCTCTCCACTGTTACTGGTCATCTGTATCAGGAACAACAAAACAGACCCTTTTGTGGACCCCCATAGGACCTTGCCCTCAACTTGGATCAACAGTGGTAGAGAGTGTTCCATCCTCTGAAGGGTAGATAGACAACATACTCTATGCTATGCCTGAGGAAGATGGGTCCTGAAATTGGGGCAGCTTGGAATGTTCCTACTCATAACCACAGAATGTGAGCTCAGATCTAGAGGGATGCAGAGGTCACATAGGATCCTAAGCTGAATATGGGCCCCAGATCACATCAAATCAAAGCTGTTTACAGTCAACACTATTTATACATCTTTCCCATATTTTGGAGCTACTCTATTCCCTGATCCAGCTTTCTGGTCCTTTATGCAGCCATGACGTCATCTCCTCAGACAATAACTAGGATCCACCTGCATATCAGATTTCAGGCTCAGGGGAAAAAAAAAAAAAACTAGTATAGCCACAGGCCTTTTGGAATATAACTAAAATATGCCTACTAGCTATCTACAAAAAAGAGACATATCCCCCCCCCCCCCCAGCTCTTCATCTGCACTATTCCACCCTTTAGTTTTATGATTAGTCAATGACTTGTTTGGCTTTCTATGTTAACTCTCTTTTCAGCCACCAGGTTCCAGATGCTAACATGATGCCAACCAGATTTCCCTGGACAGACAACCCCACCAATATGTCCTGGAGCCCGGCTTATCCAGAGCCCTGCCCCACTAGGAAAAGAGAGAGACAGGCTGGGAGTATGGATCCACCTGTCAACACCCATGTGCAGTGGGGAAGCAATTACAGAAGCCAGACCTTCCACCTTCTGCATCTCACAATGACCTTGGGTCCATACTCTCAGAGGGATAGATAATAGGAAAGCTATCAGGGGAGGGGAGGGGATGAAGAGTTCTGGTGGTGGGAATTGTGTGGTGTTGTACCCTTCTTATACTATGGTTTTGTCAGTGTTTCCTTTTTATAAGTAAAGAATAAAATAAAAAAGAAGAAAATCCACCTAAATTTGACCTAATAAAAAAGTTGTATATATATATATATATATATATATATATATATATATATATATATATATATATATTTAAAAGTTGTATATATTAATGGAACACTCCTCTGATAATTAAAAAACAAACATAATATTATATTATTTGAACAAAATAGAAGTTGTTATACTCAGAGAAATAAGAAAAAAAAGATGAGAGAGAACTACTGCATAATTTTACTCATAGGGAGCCTATAGTTAACTAAAGCAAATGAAATTGCAAGAAAAGTAGTAATTAATCTTTGTGAAGGTATACAGAAATTTAGTACACAGTGTGTGACACACACACGGAGCAATATCACAACAATCTATAACACCGGAAACTACTATTTAATTACTTATTATAAAAAATAAAAAGTAAATGAACAAATTATTTTAATTAATTTATTTAATTCATTTGCTTTTTACTTGTCACAGTGACTTCCCTACTCAGTGTTCAGCCTTTGAAGGCAGAAAGAGAGGAACCAAGAGAGACAGACACAATAGCACAGTTTCCTTTGTCTTCAGTGGTCATGACACTTCTGTGGTCTGTGGCTGGGGGTAGGGGTGGCGGTAGGGGGTTGACATCACATATGTAACAAAGCTTGACACCCTGGGGGCAAGCTGTCTCAGGGGATCCTGGGTTTGCTTTCTTTCTTAATTTAATTGTTGTCAAAAATCATAAAACCACAACCAATGATCAACAAAAATATTATGATCAAAATTCCATTAGAACCAGGGCGATAATATAGCAGTTGGACACCAGGCTTACATGCCTGTTACCTTAAACTTCCACATTTAATTTTTAGCAACAGCATATGGCCAAGTCTCTCTCTCTCTCTCTCTCTTTCTCTCTCTCTTTTTCAATCTCTCTCTTTCTTTCTCTCTTTCTCAATCTCTCTCTCAATCTCAATCTCTCTTTCTCTTTCTCAATCTCTCTCTCTCTCAATCTCTCTCTCTCTCAAGATAAATCTTTAAAAAGAAAATTTGAGGGACCAGGAGGTGGCACATTTGGTTAAGCCCACATAGTATAATTCATAAGGACCTGGGTTCAAGCCTTAACTTCCTACCTATAGGCCGGCCTCCACAGGAGCGGTGAAGCACATCTACAGGTATCTATCTTTCTCTATCCCTCACCATCTTCCTTCACGCTCAATTTCCCTCTGTCCTGTCAAATAAAAATTAAAAAATAAAAATACATTTTGAAAAAAAAATAATCCCTTAAAGAAAGAACCTTTTAGCATGAAATTTGCACATAAATGTAGAATAAAAATCTATAATGTATGTTGAATGTTTCATGAGAGAATTTATTTATTCTGCTAGTTTACTTCATCTAGCCATTTAACTGTGAAAACATTATCTCAGACCTGCAGTGATAAGAAGGATTGACTTTTTTAAACCCGGTGGATTAGATGACCTCTCACTTTCTGTCCCTTAATCCCATCATCTCCTTAAACCGATTTAATTATCCTGCAAAAAATATATATATATGGTCAATACACTGGCTTTTGCAATTTGATATCCATTCAAGCATATTCTCTTCCCTTTAGTTTTCGTTTAGTCTGTGTGACTGGACACTGTTATTGACTCACTATGAAGTTAATCATTTAGATATATTCTGGTAAAAGCACTTGATGGTTTAGAATTAAATAGCAGCTCATGTGGAAGGCTGAGCAAATTGTGCTTGGTGTTTCTTTTCACTTTAAGTACTCACCTGGATAGGTTTTATTCTGCTGTACTCATAGTCTACAGACTTCAGAACTAGCTACTAGCTACTTCTAGCCCAGCTAGAACACACTACTTATACAGTTGCTCTCTGTCATTTCTCTAAAATTTTTATTCCATGATATATTTCTGTCATTTGTGTGTTTGAAATCTCATGAAAATTGCATCATCACTGCTAAATAACTCTACTTTTGGGTGTGTGTGTGTGTGTGTGTGTGTGTATGTGTCAAAACCCTAAGACAACACCCACTGTGATGAAGATTTGTTGGAAAATGAATTCCTATTCTTCATTGATGAATTGAGGGTCATACCATGAATGACAAGGTTGTTAGAATTGTCATGAAGAGATTTGCGGGGCCAATTTCTGTTAAGTAGTCAGGCTGGTAGACACTATTGACCTATGCTATTTTCTTTTAAAAAAAATCTCTTTTCAGTTATAAACTCAGTATCTTAGCACTTTAGATCTAAGAGAATTGGATTGAAGTTAGGAAAAGGAAAACTTTTTATACTTCCTGTCTGGAAAAATAATAGAAAGTTTCTTTTCACACACATTTGAAAGAACCTTGGGCAATTTCTCTTAAGACTAAACAGGTGCTTCCTATACCATACAGACAACTACACCCCTTAATGTTTACCTAAAGGTGCTGAAGATTTACACCCATAGAAGAGTCTGCACGTGGGTATTTATAGCTACTGTATTCACAACTGCTGAAGTTGGGGAGCAACCTAGATACTCTTCAGGAGGTCAGCAGAGGGGTGCACTATGTTAGGAAAAGGTACAATATGCAGCGATGGGGTGTGGACTTAACTTGAGAGAGACAATTGTTGAGAGAAGGCTGTTGGGAATTACCAAGAGGCATGTCCTGTTCTCAGCTCCAGACACACGGAGGAGTTGGGAGGGAGCCTGGTATTGACTTTATGTTGAGATTTGAATCTATAGCAAGCATATATGGAGGACTTCTATATTCATTCATCCTCTTTGTCTCTTTAAGGTGGAAATTAGGGAAAAAAAACTATAAATATTGAAGTTTCTGTAATGCTACGATTGTACTTTTTCTTTTTAAAAATATTTATTTTCCCTTTTTTATTGTTGTAGTTATTCTTGTTGTCATTGTTACTATTGGATAGGACAGAAAGAAATGGAGAGAGGAGGGGAAGAGAAAGACAGACACCTGCAGACCTCCTTCACCGCTTGTGAAGCGACTCCCCTGCAGGTGGGGAGTGGGAGGCTCCAACCAGGATCCTTAGGCCAGTTCTTGGGCTTTGCGCCAAGTGTGCTTAACCCACTGCTCTACCGCCCGACTCTCCAATTGCACTTTTTCAAGGATCTTCCTATCTGATAACTCAGGCTATGGGTAATGGGATCCTACCTACTGAATATGTGTGTTATTGATAACTATTAATAAATAGTGGGTAGTCAGTAAATGTGTATTCAATAAAAGACCATAAATGCTGTTACATATCTCACTGAATTTTGATTAACCATCGATCTATCTAAACTCTTCTAAATTCCCCAGTTTCTTGCTGTTTGGAATAGTTCAAAATTTTAGAGCATAATCAGTAGAGATTGGCTGGATCCACTTGGTGAGCAGAGCAGGGCATACTTTCACCAACATATGCAGAGTTCCTCACACATGCATCATCCTCAGTTGTATACTTACCTCTGTAAATATCCCAAAAGTGATTTGCTAAAATCATGACTCAGGACTGGCTTTGGGCTTTGTCCTGAGAGTCATTCAGCGCTGAGTCTCTTGGGATTCTTATTTAAGAATTCTGAATGAATTTGCTTTTTGTCTATATTAGGACACATGTGTTTTACAATTTCCATCTTGCCTTTACTTCAGTGGTCTCTACTCTTCAAATGCCCCTGTGTTAAAGGGAAGAGCTTCCCCAGACTTCCACTGTACTTTGCTTCTCCTTCTCCTTCTCCTCCTTTTTCTCCTTCTCCTTCTTCTTCTTCTCCTTCTCCTTCTCCTTCTCCTCCTTCTCCTTCTCCTTCTCCTTCTCCTTCTCCTCCTCCTCCTTCTCCTCCTCCTCCTTTTTTTTCTTCTTCTTCTTCTTCTTCTTCTTCTTCTTCTTCTTCTTCTTCTTCTCCTTCTCCTTCTCCTCCTCCTCCTCTTCCTCCTCCTCCTCCTCCTCCTTCTCCTCCTTCTCCTTCTCCTCCTCCTCCTTCTCCTCCTCCTTCTCCTCCTTTTTCTCCTTCTTCTTCTTCTTCTTCTTCTTCTTCTTCTTCTTCTTCTTCTTCTTCTTCTCCTTCTCCTTCTCCTCCTCCTCCTCCTCCTCCTTCTCCTCCTCCTCCTTCTCCTCCTTTTTCTTCTTCTTCTTCTTCTTCTTCTTCTTCTTCTTCTTCTTCTTCTTCTTCTTCTTCTTCTCCTCCTCCTCCTCCTCCTCCTCCTCCTCCTCCTCCTCCTCCTCCTCCTTCTCCTTCTCCTCCTCCTTCTCCTTCTCCTCCTTCTCCTCCTCCTCCTCCTCCTCCTCCTCCTCCTCCTCCTCCTCCTCCTCCTCCTCCTCCTTCTTCTTCTTCTTCTTCTCCTTCTCCTTCTCCTTCTTCTTCTTCTCCTCCTCCTCCTCCTCCTCCTAATCCTCCTTCTTTTTCTTTGTTATATTTCCATTTACTAGGAATTTTTGAGTAAAATTGGGCTTCAGTGTAGCTTTGGTGTTTCAGAGTTAAGATAAAGAGTAGAGTTAATGCAAAAAGTTAGTTACATGACCTTTCAAAAAGCCTGATAGAGTGTATAATAAATTCTAGATGAATCTCATTCTGGTTGAAGATCTGTCAGCCCTTTGTTTAGTAACCTGAACAGACATAAAACATTTTTTTGCCACCTCATGTTTTTTTTTTAGCCATTAACTGTGACATGATTATTGGACTTACTTGACATTATGCCTGCTCTTGATATTTTTATTGATTTTTTCCAAAGGAACCAGAAGGTTTTTCCATATTTTCATTGCAGTAGAACTGAAGAATAAGAACATATAGTTTAGAAATATCAATATTCACAGAATGTTCTGTCAGCATTATCATTTCATTTTTTTGAACCTATAGATTGAAAGGAAGAAAACCAAAGTGCTAGAGAAATATTGAATTCCTGTAGATATATAATATCTTAAAGAACTAAGCTAGTAATCAAATAAAAATAGATTCTATCAATAAGGAAAAATTTACCAACTGACAACCTCTAGATGAATTATTTTTGAAACACATATAAGCATTACATGCCATATAAGTAAGTGACACTAGAGGTTATGGTGATAATACACACTAGGGCAAGTACCACAGTTTAGAAAAATATTTCTAGTAAAAAAAAAACTCACAATTTTACACAATCTATCAGATTATAATGAATACTAAATTAAGCCCTGAAGATGAAAAGAGATTTAAAAATCCTTGCATAGAAAATAAGGAATAAGATAAAAGGGGGGGGAAGCCTTTTGTGAGAGCATTAATTTCTATCCCTTGGGCTTCCGAGGTCACAGGTTGAATCCAGCATCCCCATGTATAGTCTTGGGTAGTGTGAGTCTGTTATATATTTGTGTTTTACATATAAAGTTGATTATTTCACAATTATTTGCAATATCATATGTTTTGGACTATAATGGACCTACGTTGGGGGTGGGAATGTTTTGAAGATATTGATTGTTAATGTGAATTATCTCTAGAGATGCCAAGCCTAAGATGTCAGCCTCCCAACTCCTCTGATCTGGTGAGGTCTTTCATGACACATGGGAACTACCTAGTTCCATCTCAGGGAGCACAAATTCTAACACAATTACAGATACTAGCTACAGGCTAGGACCTAGGTCACCTTATATATGTGTACATGTTTCCACAAGCAAGGGATGATTATATACATTAAAGTAAAAGTACTTAATAGCCCTCTGAAATTAGACTCAGATCTAATAAGCCTGACATTCTACTAGAATGGCCTAAAGAAGGCATCATATATTCCTTAATCATATGTTTATTACTTAGGCCTGAACACCTTTCTCACCTACTCCTTACCATTACTCTAATCTAATCAATTAACTACACAAAAGGATATACCTAAGAACCATTCTTCCATCCTTTGAAATCTCTTCTGACAGAGCATCAGCATTATTGTTACCTCCTTGTTAAGCTTCAGAAGAAACTCTATACAATTGGCCAAGAGTTACACTGGCAAAAAGTATATATCAAGTAAAGGACAATTATTGTCCTTATGACAACCTGTGTTAGAATCATCAAACAAGTGAATGCACAAAAACTTGAGACTAACTAAGACCTTACTAAAATCCTATGTCTATGTCCACTTGAGGCCAGATCCCATAAACCTAATACTTGTTTGGATAAACAAATGGCTCTCAGTGATTTAACAACTAGGACAAAAATCGAATCTTCTCAGATAAAGAAGAGACCACAAAACTGAAAATGGCAAGAGACTGGCTCATTTACCAATGCCTTATCTGACTACTCTCAGGCATCCCATCACCCATACTCCTAGTCAGGGAATCCTTAGATTTCTCCATATATAATATGGGCCTAGACCTCTGATAGATCCCTCTCTCTACCATCACTGGTCACATCTATTGGGAAAGTCATCATAATTCCTTTAGTAGGCTACTTCAGGTATGCACCCTCACTATGAAATAGCAAACGTAGGGACTACTTCCTCTCTTCAAAGGGAGACTGAATCACCCTCCTCTGCCACTTGTGGAAGATGAGGTCTGCAGAGAGCACAGCCCAGAATGTTCCCAGCTGTGACTATAGACTGTGAGCTCAGACAACAACTCAAAAGGCTGTGCAGGCTCCTGTACTGAATATAAATGGATATGGGCCAGAATAGATAACTCTGCACGTTTGTGAGCAATTCTCTGCAGGAATCTCACTTCCTAGTTGTACTCTCAACTCTGACACCATCTTCCCAGACAATATTTTTGGTCTACTGCCATGTTAACTATTAAGTTCAAGCATTGTCATAGGCCCCTAAAAACATTCCTAAAATAGGGAGCCGGTCGGTGGCACAGCATATTAAGCACATGTAGCCTGAAGCACAAGGACTGGGTGCAAGGACTGGGGTAAGAATCTTGGTTTGAGCCCCTGGCTCCCCACCTGCAGGGGAGTCGCTTCACAAGTGGTGAAGCAGGTCTGCAGGGGTCTGTCTTTCTCTTCTCCTCTCTCCATTTCTCTCTGTCCTATCCAACAACAATGACAGCAATAACATCAAGGACAATAAGCGAGGGCAACAAAAGGGGAAATAAAAAGTTACAAAGCAAAAGAAACATTCTTAAAATAAAATTTCCTAGGTTCCTTCTACCCTAAGTGTCCTCCTGCTTTAATATGATCTATTCCTATATCTTTTCAGAGCCCTGCCCCACTAGGGAAAGATACAGACAGGCAGGGGATATGGGTTGACCTGTGAACATCCATGTCTAGTGGAGAAGCTGTTAGTCAGAACTCCCACCTTCTCCACCTCAGAAATAATTTTGGTTCATACTCCTAGAAGGATAAACAATATGGAAGTTTCCAGTGGAGGGGATGGGACACAGAAGTCTGGTAGTGGAAACTGTATGGAATTATACCCCTATTATAATTATACCCTTACAATCTTATAAATATTAACTTACTAATAAAAAAATAAAACATTACAAAAGGAATATTTTTGCAGACATCTAACATGGAAAGATGATAATTTGTACCCATGTTTCAAACTCTACTCTAAATCATTAAGTCCTCAATAAAATAAATAAAATTTTAAGTAGTCTGTTTAAAAATATGACAGCAAGAGAGCAAACCAAGAATGGTGCTACTTTGCCATGCACGTGACCCAGGTTTGACTCTGGCCTTCAGCTGAGTGGGGGGAATCTTGGTGCTGTGGTGGCACCTCCCCACCATCTCTTTCTTTCTAAGGAAAAGAAGCTTTGAAGAGTAAAACCTTAATGATAATAGATAAGGTGGCTCTGTGGCACAATGGATAGCACATTGGACTTCTAGTGATAATAGATAAAGTATATTTATCTGGCCCAATACATATAAGCACTGTATCTGTAATATGTAACATATAGTGTGAAATGAAACTTGTAACATGTAACAGATAATATATACTATGTATAAGAGTTCCAGCATTAGAACATAGGATTTGCATTCCTGAGATCCTAGGGGCTCTATGTTCAAACCCCAGCACTACTATATGCCAGAGTTGAGTTTGCCTGGTCTATCTCGCCTACTCATTTTCTTTTTCATTTATTTCTTTTTTTTTTTTAGAAAAATAAACCTTTAATGATAAAATATAAGATCTGCTTTCTTCCTGTTTGTCTCTATCCCCTAATTCCTGCTACCTTAATTAACCATCCAAAAGATAGTTCATTTTTTTTCATCTTTATTTTTCTCTAGAGAAAGAAAAAGATAAAGAAAAAAAAAAACAGACTGTCTCTTGTAGAATGTGAGAAGTTAGCTTGTTACAGGGACAGAGGTAGGTTGGTTGGTACAAAACTTTGGTGGCAGAAGTGAAGACAGGCCTGCATGTACCAAGTATAAGCGTCAAAATACTACCAAGGGCCAGGGCAGTGGCACCCCTACTGGATAGTGAAGCCAGTATATCTATTTATAATCTATCTATCTATCTATCTATCTATCTATCTATCTATCTATCATCTACCTATCTAATATCATTCCCCTCTGCTCTCTCAATTTCCCTCTGTCCTATCAAATAACATTAAAAGGAAAAGTGGCTGAGGGAAGTGGTGTATTCATAGTGCCAGCCATGAGCCCCCTTGATAACTCTGGTGGCAATAAAAAAAAGATATATACTACCCAAAACCTGGTAATTTTGTAAAAACCTGGTAAATCACTTATGAAAGCAAAGAAGAAAGAAAAAAGAGAGACAGTGGTGTAGAGAGTGGGGAAGAGAAGACTGAGAGATGAGGAAAACAAGCTCCCTCTGTCCTCAGAATAATCTCTCTGTGCCTTTTGAGCACAGAGGAGGAAAAGCAGTTGAAAAGAAACAATAGAAGAAAAAAAACTGATAGTCTGGAAAAAAAAAAAAAAGAGTGACTTAGCATGGAAGTTACCTAGCAGAAATTTATATTTATACCTTATTAAAAAACCACAGATGTGGATACATGGGTTAGAATAAGATGGGGCCTCCTTTAGTGAAATCATTTGCTCTCCCTCTTAAAAAACATCTACAGTTGCTTCCAGATTTCATCAGAAAGTCTAGCTGCCTATTTCTTTCAAGAGTAACTTCTAAGGAACCTTCTGTGTGATTTGAGGACTGAAGAATCCATAGTTTATGACAGTTAAGGTACCGGGACCAAAGAGGAAAAGAGTTGAGTGTAATTCCTCCTCTCCTATGATTAATCAGTCAGTTTTCAGTCCGAGCACTAGGCCACATGAGATGGTTTGTAAGCATGGTGAGTTAGGGTTTTGATCTTAGGCCCTGGTGCCAACACAGTTTGCATTGCAAGTTGACATTTCTAAATCTTTTGAAAGTTAGCCTGCAGTTGCCCTGCAGAAATGAAAAAAAGAAAAAAAAAAAAGCATAAACCTTTTGGAATTCATTGATTGCCCACACTAAGATAAACATACAACTTTCTGAAACAGATCAAGCTGTTTATTCAAAGGTTTTTTTTTATTATTATTTCCACTAGAAAAATGAAAAGCCTTTTAGGTAGACATCAGAGCTTTTAGATTATGCTCCATTTTCCTTTTACTATTTAATTTATTATTATTATTATTATTATTATTATTATTACAGCACCCAGTGACCTACTAGCTTTTTCCAAAATGGAGACCACAAATCTCATCTGTTATATTCTTGTCTTTAGGTTCCTGATTATTTAAAAATTTATTCTGCTTTATATCCTAATGCTTTTTCAGCCACTAAGTTGCAGATGCTTCCATTAGGACAACCTGACTTCTCTGGACAGAGGGCCCCACCAATGTGTTCTGGAGCTCCGCTTGCCTAGAGTCCTGCCCAACTAGGGAAAGAGAGAGGCAGACTGGGGGGTTGGATCCACCTGTCAACACCCATGTTCAGCAAGGAAGCAGTTACAGAAGCCAGACCTTCCACCTTCTGCACCCCACAATGACCCTGGGACCATACTCCCAGAGGGATAAAGAATAGGAAAGCTTTCAAGGGAAGGGATGGGATACAGAGTTCTGGGGTGGGAATTGTGTGGGAATATACCCTTCTTATCCTATGGTCTTGTCAGTATTTCCATTTTATAAATAAATTTTAAAAAAAGAACATGGTGGAAAGTGAGCTGGTGGTGCTTCAAAGACTTAATATTTGCTTTGCCTTTCTTTTTCTTTCTTTCTTTCTTTCTTTCTTTCTTTCTTACTTTTCTTTCCTTTCTTTCTTTCTTTCTTTCTTTCTTTCTTTCTTTCTTTCTTTCTTTTTGCCTTAAGAGTTATTGCTGGAGCTTGACGCCTGCACTATGAATTCATTGCTCCTGGAGGCTATTTTTTCCCTTTTTGTTTATTGTTATTGTTGTTGTTGTTGTTGTTATTGTTGTTGCTGTATGATAAATGAAGAGAGAGAGAAATGGAGAGAGGAGGGGAAGGCAGAGGGGGGAGAGAAAGAGAGACAGCTGCAGACCTGTTTTACTGCCTATGAAGCAACCCCTCTGCAGATGGGAGTCCGGGGACTCCAACCTGGATCCTTAGACTGGTCCTAGCACTTTGCACCATGAGCACTTAACCCACTGTGCTACCGCCTGCCCCCTCCCCTTACTTTCTTTAAAAGAGCAGAAAGATGGCAGTTTTGTGGTTTAAAAACACTCAGACAACCCTTTAGAGGAGCCACTGCGGCAAGAAATAGAAGTCTCAAGCAGAAGCCACAGCTTACTTGGATAGTGTACTGCTTTTCCGTGTATGTGACCCAGACTTGAGGCCGCTCCAACACACTGAGTAAAGCTTGGGTGCTATTATCTCTTATTCTTATGATCTATCTCTTTGTATCTCTGTATCTATTTTTAAAAGCCTCAAGCCAGGTGAGTTCATCATTTCAGAATTAGGCATTCCAGAGCCAGTCAAATAATTGGTTGTTGTTGTCCTGGTACTCACACAGGTGAAGTTTCACTGTATCCAATACAAGTTCAGGTGGGAACCAGGGGCCTTTGCACACTGTAAAGTGAGCATTTAATCAGGTGAACAATCACCTGGCTTCACAAATAATAACAAAACTGGTTGACACTCTCTCCCAACGAAGGCAGAACTGCCCAACTAAGTTGTTTCTGGACGCCTGGCCCTTCAAAAGCACGGTGTATCATAAAGGATTTCTGTGTTCAGTTTCTTTCTTGGGAACTTTTCATATGTCAATAGAAAGTGAATATACTTTCCTTTCACAGTTGCTTCATAAAATCCCTGCTGCTATGGAAATCAGAAACACCTGCCGCCTGATCTCTTGATTTTCTAATGTCAGGCGAAGAGAAAAAGAGAGTGAAGTTCACCTTCACAAAACTAAGACTGCATTCATTATTGCTGTTTAATACTTTCATGAGTTCCAAGAAGAGAGATAAGTACTAAGTGAATTCTCTGGTACACCGTATTGCACAGATAAGGTCAAGAGTTCCTGTATTATAAAAATACTTGTATTATTTGGAAATTGGAGGAAAAACCATAGTGTTTGTGATCTATTTTGGACTATTACTGCAAACATAGCAGCTAATGTCTCAAAAATAATAGAATTACATACCGCTTGTAATTACAGTCTGGTACTTAATCGCAAATATGTATAAGGAAAACACAAACAGAATAGATCTCATTACAATGCAATCTACAGGATACTTAATGATACTTTATATTAAAGTCCCAAATAATACTTAAGTGTGAAAGACGACATATATCCTCACAAAGACCAAGAATAAATCAAGATGAACATCATCAACAATATTGTTGACAAAAAAAATGCTTATAGTCTATAAGGTCTATAAGAGACTAAAACACTTATTAGTCTATAAAGTCTATAAGAGACTAAAGCACTTATTGCTTTAAACTGAAAAGCTTGAAAACAATGAAGTCACTAGCCGGTTCCTGGGCTTGTGATATCTGTTCTCACCAACCAGTATTTCAATGCAGAGCAACTCCATTGATAATCCCAGTCAACATGTGTAGTTATAGGCAAGCTTTTTCTAATTAGACAATGAAAAGTACCTAGATAAGCAAAATAATTTTTAATATAGAACATATATTTAAAAAGAATTAATCTAACTTCTATAGGCTCACACCTAAGTCAACGTAATTTCTGCTTCAGTCAATGATGCCATTGCTTTGTTTGTTATTCATCACACAACATTCCATAAATCATGTGAGTACACAGGTGAGTATGTGTGAATACAAGCAGACTGGCACAAGAGCATGTTACACAAAGACTTCCAGAATTCCCACAAGATAAAAATAGAAGGATAAAATTCAAGCAGTTTTTGTTTCGATAATGACTTTTAAAACAAAAACACTGAATAGGGTCTATATCTGGCTATGTCAATGGCCCAGGTTTGAACGTGAGGTCCAGAAAGTATTTCCACAAGAATGGAGACACTTCAGAGGGCCTCTCCCTCTCCCTCTCCCTCTCCCTCTCCCTCTCCCTCTCCCTCTCCCTCTCCCTCTCCCTCCACATCTCTCTCTCTGTCTCTCTCTCTCTCTCTCTCTCCCTCTCCCTCCTCTCTCTCCCTTTTCCCCTTCTATCTCTTTCCCTGTATCTTTATCTCAATGAAAACTAGTAAGTTGGTCCTGGGTTATTATAATAATTCATATGCAAGTCTCTGGCTCCACAAAATAAATATATATAAGCAAATAAATAAAAGATTGGAGAGATAGTTCACCTAATAGGGCACCTGCATTGCCTTGCATATAACTAGGTTCAATCCCTGTCAGCATATGGAATGTGCTATGCTACTGTGGTGTCTCTTCCTCTATCTCTGTCTCTCAGTGTAGAAGAGTCCTAGAGTAGTGAAAGTGTGTGTGCCCCTGTACTCTGGTATGATAAACAAACTAACTAGCTCAATAAATAATGAGACAAACCACAGCCTTGGAGAAAAAAATCGTATAAAAGCATGGATATCCAAATTATGCAACGGACTCTAAAACTCAACCAGTAGGAAACAACTTTCTTCCCCCCCTTTGGAAAAACAGTAGCAAAAGAAATTTCATCATAATAACAGAACCTAAGCATATTTATATTCTTAAATTAGATGTCATTATTATGAAACATAAGGCCATGATAAAACAGCAGTACAAACCGAGAGCCAAAACCCATACCGCTGAGAAACCCAGATACTGGCGATGAGCTGAGGTCCTCTCACTCTTGAAATCAGTTTCACAGTTTCTTAGAAGCTAAGCATACACTTACCACACAAACTATCAATCAGACTCATCAGTATTTATCTAGAGGAATTAAACATACATGTCATACATAAATCTGTACAAGGGTGTTCATAACAAGCTCATTCTTCATTGTCAAAAGACAACCCAGAGGGGAGTTGGGCGGTAGCACAGCCGGTTAAGCGTAAGTGGTGCAAAGCACAAGGACTGGTGGAAGGTTCCTGGTTTGAGCCCCTGGCTCCCCACCTACAGGGGAGTCGCTTCACAAGGGGTAAAGCAGGTCTGCAGGTGTCTATCTTTCTCTCCCCCTCTCTGTCTTCGCCTCCTCTCTCCATTTCTCTCTGTCCAACAAAGGCGGCAATAAGAATAACTACAGCAACAAAATACCAAGGGCAACAAAAGGGAATAAATAAATATTAAAACAAAAAGACAACTTAAGAATCCTTCAGTAGGCAAATGGATAAACTGTGATACATATGAACGATGGAAAATCAATTAGCAATAAAGAAAGGAGCTGTTGAGTCACAGAAGGACATGGGAGAATCATAGATAATAGGTCTGAGTGAAAGAAGTGAGTCTAGAAAGTCTGCAGACTATGTTACTACAAGCACTTGACATTCTGGAAGAGATGAATCTATAGTGCAAGTAATATATGCAGTCATCAGGGGTTAGAGGGAGGGATTAGTGAGAGAAGCAAAGGACAGTCAGTTCAGTGCGACCATATTCTGCGATAATATAATAGTGGGCACATGACATTAGACGTTTGTCATCACATGTGAAAGGTAGAGAGTGAACTCTGATGTCAACTGTGGACCTCAGTTAATAATAATAGATCAGTCTCTGCATATCAATTATAACAAGCAAGCTGCTCTCCAGCGAGATGTTAAAATAGTATGGAAAATTGTATGGTGCCAGATATGAGGAGGTACATCAGATTTCTTTGTATTTACAGCTCAAAGTAGTTTCTATAAACTAAAGCTTCTCCAAAATAGATTTCTTTTTTTTTTTAAATTTTTAGTGATTTAAAAATGTATATGCCTGGGAGTCGGGTTAAGCGCAGGTGGCGCAAAGCACAAGGACCAGCATAAGGATCCTGGTTCGAACCCCGGCTCCCCACCTGCAGGGGAGTCGCTTCACAGGCGGTGAAGCAGGTCTGCAGGTGTCTCTCTTTCTCTCCTCCTCTCTGTCTTCCCCTCCTCTCTCCATTTCTCTCTGTCCTATCCAACAACGACAACAACAATAATAACTACAACAATAAAACAACAAGGGCAACAAAAGGGAATAAAATAAATATTAAAAAAAAAAAAGATTTAAAAAAAAAATGTATATGCCTAAAGGCATATAATTCCATACCATTCCCACCACCAGGGATCTGAATCTTCAGTCTTCCCACTGCTAGCCACTGCAGCTCCCCTAAGGTTGTAGACATGGGCCAGCCATCATCTCTACAACTTTCTGTTTATATTTGTACATGATTGCTCCTTTTTTCTTCCAGGTCCCTTCCTCTCTTCTCCTCCAAGCCACTCATGAGACCATTACTACCTCCATATGCCCCTCTCCTATTCCTTCTCTCTCTCTGGGTGCTGATGGAGCTGGAGTGCAGAGTCCTCTTCTGATCCTATCACTTCTCCCCCACAGGGATTATGAATCAAGGTTGTTTTGGGGGGTGCAAAAGGTAGAAGGCCTGGCTTCTGTAATTGCTTCTCTACTGAGCATGGGTGTTGACAGGTCGATCTCTAACCCCAGCCTGTTTCTGTCTTTCCCTATCTCTGGAGAGGTGAGGATTATAGGACACACTGGTGAGGTCATCTGCCCAGGGAAGTCAGGATGAAATCATGGTAGCATCTGCGACTTGGTGTCTGGAAGGTGGCAGGGCATAAAGTGAAACTTATTTTTTTTTCAAGTATTGAGGAGATCCTAGCATGGTGTTACTGTAGGGACTTATTAAAATATAAATTAACCTATAGAATGTAAAGAGGAGCTCAAAACTTTGTAAGGGGCTTATGTTCTCAAAAGAATCAAGTCAAATAAATATAAAATCTTTACAGAGAACATTATAGGACAGAATGGAGTAAAACTTGTGTTCTTCCATGAAGCTCAATATCTAAAGTATGCTTTAGATGAAGTTAAAAAAAAAAAAAACTAAGTCTATTCTATGGATGTAGTTTTAACTTAATAATGCATACTTTAGTTTATAAATGAAAACTATCCAAAAAGTACCATAAAATCTGTATTCAAAGTGAATTTACATATATTATCCCTAAATCGCATTAGAGAAAGTAATGTCACTCCACTTAACAACAACAAAAAAAAGTAGATGGAGATTCAAAGATATTAAAGCATTTGCTTCAAGTTGCCCAACTAGTTGGTTTCAAATCTGAGTCCATATGACTCAAATATCAACATTTCTTTCTTTATTAAAGATGAGTGGTTTCAAGAACTACAAAGTGCAAGTTACGAGTAGCTATTTGGAAGCAGCTGGGATTATTTCCCAAAGTAGCAATGATTGCATTGTCAAAGAAGTATCACATAGTCGGCAGGAATTCCACAGAAGGTCTGTAATAAACAACACATCATCATTCCTATTTACTGTTTGGTTAAGAATCGACTGAATTGACATGTATTAACATATATTTTTTTCTTACTCTTCTCTTTTACTGGAAATCACTCCAGTCAGTTAAAGTAACTCATCCAATCAAATCATGTGAAAAATATACACATTGAGGTTGATAGAAAATAAATGACAATATGTGGTGAATGATAGTAGTAATTTCTTCAGTGAGAATCCTCAAGGTCCCTTTCAAGGTTGAGCTGTTCTATATGAAACAGTTTCCCCTAACTTTTCCTCTTATATCCATTCTCCCTCCCCAAACCTCTTCTCTTTAGAAAAAGGGACGGGATATACTTTTTTTTTTTTAATAATTTATTTCTTTATTGGGGAATTAATGTTTTACATTCAACAGTAAATACAATAGTTTGTACATGCATAACATTCCCCAGATTCCCATTTAACAATACAACCCCCACTATGTCATTCATCATCTTTCATGGACCTGTATTCTCCCCACCCATCCACCCACCCCAGAGTCTTTTACTTTGGTGTAATACTCCAATTCCGTTTCAGGTTCGACTTGTGTTTTCTCTTCTAATCTTGTTTTTCAACTTCGGCCTGAGAGTGAGATCATCCCATATTCATCCTTCTGTTTTTGACTTATTTCACTCAACATGATTTTTTCAAGGTCCATCCAAGATCGGCTGAAAATGGTGAAGTCACCATTTTTTACAGCTGAGTAGTATTCCATTGTGTATATATACCACAACTTGTTCAGCCACTCATCTGTTGTGGGACACCTGGGTTGCTTCCAGGTTTTGGCTATTACAAATTGTGCTGCCAAGAACATATGTGTACACAAATCTTTTTGGATGGATGTGTTGGGTTCCTTAGGATATATCCCCAGGAGGGGAATTGCAGGGTCATAGGGTAGGTCCATTTCTAGCCTTCTGAGAGTTCTCCAGACTGTTCTCCACAGAGGTTGGACCCATTGACATTCACACCAGCAGTGTAGGAGGGTTCCTTTGACCCCAAACCCTTTCCAGCATTTGCTGCTGTTACCTTTTCTGATGTATGACATTCTCACAGGAGTGAAGTGATATCTCATTGTTGTCTTGATTTGCATTTCTCTGACAATCAGAGACTTGGAGCATTTTTTTCATGTGTTTCTCGGCCGTTTGGACCTCTTTTGTGGTAAATATTCTGTCCAAGTCCTCCCCCCATTTTTGGATGGGGTTATTTGTTGTCTTGTTGTTGAGTCTGGCAAGCTCTTTATATATGTTGGTTATTAAACTCTTATCTGATGTATGGCATGTAAAGATCTTCTCCCATTCTGTGAGGGGTCTCTTGGTTTGGGTAGTGGTTTCTTTTGCTGTGAAGAAGCTTTTCAATTTGATGTAGTCCCATAGGTTTATACTTGCCTTAGTCTTCCTTGTAATTGGATTTGTTTCATTGAAAATGTCTTTAAAATTTATGCGGAAAAAAGTTCTGCCAAAATTTTCCTCTAAGTATCTGATAGTTTCTGGTCTAACATCCAAGTCCTTGATCCACTTGGAATTTACTTTTGTATTTGGTGAAATACAGTGATTCAGTTTCATTCTTCTGCATGTTTCAACCCATTGTTTCCAACACCATTTGTTGAAGAGACTCTACTTTCCCCATGTAATAGTCTGGGCCCCTTTGTCAAAGATTAGATGTCCATAGGTGTGGGGCCTCATTTCTGGGCTCTCAATTCTATTCCACTGGTCAGTGTGTCTGTTCATGTTCCAGTACCAAGCAGTTTTGATGACAATGGCCCTATAATACAGTTTGAGATCTGGGAGTGTGATGCCTCCGGTTCTGTTCTTTTTTCTCAAGATTGTTTTGGCAATTCTAGGTCTTTTCTGGTTCCAGATAAACATTTGTAGCATTTTTTCTATTCTCCTAAAAAATGTGCTTGGGATCTTGATGGGGATAGCATTAAATTTGTAGATGGCTCTGGGTAATATATTCATTTTGATGATGTTAATTCTTCCAACCCATGAACATGGAATATCTTTCCACTTCTTTGTGTCTTTTTCAATTTCTTTGAGTAGTGACTCATAATTTTCAGTATACAAGTCTTTCACTTCTTTGATTAGGTTTACTCCTAGATATTTTATTGTTTTTGTTGCTATAGTAAAAGGAATTGATTTATGGATTTCAATTTCTTCTAACTTAGTGTTTGCATAGAGGAATGCCACTGACTTTTGAATGTTAATTTTATAGCCTGACACGTTACTGTATTGCCTGATGATTTCCAAAAGCTTCTTGCTGGATTCCTTAGGTTTTTCCATGTATACTATCATGTCATCTGCAAATAAGGAGAGTTTGACTTCTTCTCTTCCAATCTGTATCACTTGAATTCATTGCTCCTGCCTGATTGCTATGGCAAGAACTTTCAACACTATGTTGGATAGTAATGGTGATAGTGGGCAGCACTGTCTAGTACCTGATCTGAGGGGAAATGCTTCCAGTTTTTCACCATTGAGTATGATGTTGGCTGTAGGTATGCTATATATAGACTCCACTATCTTGAGGAATTTTCCATCTATTCCCGTTTTTTGTAGTGTTTTAATCATAAAGCGATGTTGTATTTTGTCAAAGGATTTCTCTGCATCTATTGATATGACCATGTGGTTTTTGGTCTTGCTTTTGTTGACGTGGTGGATCACATTGATTGATTTACGTATATTAAACCAACCTTGCATGCCTGGGATAAACCCCACTTGGTCATGATGAACAATCTTTTTGATATACTGCTGTATCCAGTTGGCTAGAATTTTGTTCAATATTTTTGCATCTATGTTCATCAGAGATATTGGTCTGTAGTTTTCTTTTTTGGTTCCTGTGGTCATTCTAGTCCTGTCTTGTTTCGGTCCGGGTGGTCTCCTTTGGTATTCCTAGTTGATCCGGGAGAGGAGAGGAGAGGAGAGGAGAGGAGAGGAGAGGAGAGGAGAGGAGAGGAGAGGAGAGGAGAGGAGAGGAGAGGAGAGGAGAGGAGAGGAGAGGAGAGAAAGCAATCTGCTGCTCGTAGCTCCGCCTCTGGAAGTCAAATCCTCGGGATGGGATATTCTTTGGTCAATTTTCTGAGATGTCATTTTTTCCTGCCTTCTTGTCATCCTTTGACTGAGTTACAGTCAATGGATGAGTGGAACTGACATGCGAAAGTCAGTTTGGAGTCCTCTTCTTGAAAGAAAGGTGCTGGCCTCTTGTGAGCCTGTCCAAAGCTATGCCCTCACTATTAAGCAGCCATGGTAGGGACTGTCCCACTCGCTGAAGGGAGTCTGATTCATCCTACCCTGCCACTCGAGGAAGACGGGTCCTGAAATGAGTGCAGCCTAGAATGTTCCCAGCTGTGACCTTGGACTGTGAGCTCAGACTGACAGGGACTCACTCAGAGGTTATACAGGTTCCTGTGCTAAATATGAGTAGATATTGTCCATAGGTCAGATTGGTGGAGTAAACACTTAATTGTATTTATATACTTTCTTCAGATTTCGGAGCTACTCTCTGTGCTAATTCATCTTTCTAGCCCTGTCCTCAACTCTGATACCATCTCCCCAGACAATATTTTTTAGTATATCTGCATGTTAGCTATCAAGCTCAGGCAAACATTACTTAAGTCATAGACCCCATGAAGCGTATCTAAAAGAGACTTCTTAGCTTCTTTCCATCTTTAGAGATTTAATTTCATCTGCCCTATCCCCATGTTTTTGTTCCTTTTTATTAAACTTTTTTTTTTTTTCCTGATTTACATCTTACCATCTTTTAGCCATCAAGTTACAGAAGCTACTAGGACTCCATCCTGACTTCCCTGGGCAGACAAAGTCAACAGTGTGCCCCAAAGTCTCACCTCTCCAGACCCATGTACCACTAGGGAAAGACAGAAACAGGCTGGGGATGTGGATCAACATGCCAACAACTACATTCAGTGGAGAAGCAATTACAGACGTCAGACCTCCCACCTTCTGCACACTATAGAGTATTTTGATCCGTATTCTCAGAGGGATAAATAATAGGGAAATTTTCAATGGAATGGATGGGACACAGAAGCCTGGTAGTGGGAACTGAATGGAATCATACCCTTATTATCTTACAATCTTATAAATTAATATTAAATAACCAATGAAAAATGAAAGATTATAGGGACAGAAAGGGAGAACACAAAAAAGAAAAAAAAAAGAACAGAAAGATACTGGAAAGTGAACCTGTGATGATTACAGACAACATAAGTGTCTTCATATAGACCTCATGCTTAAAGATGGACATGCAACTAAAAAGGAAACCAAAGTCCTGGATTGCTTTATACAGCAGAAACATCTTTTTTCCTAAATTAGATTTCACATGAGAATGAAAGCAAGCTACCTTGTTCAAGATACGTTCACTTTGTCTGTTAAAGCAATGAGAACAATTCAGAAGGAATATTTCCCCACTTCTAGGTTTGTGTTATTACTACTGTATATTTATTAAATTTAACATTTACTTTGATCTTTGATTGATTTAAACATATTTTCACGCATAAATGAATAGGATGATTATTTTCTTCACTATACAGTTTAAGTAGATCATTTTCATTCCAAGACCATAGGCTTCAAAGCTTTTGTATTGGGAGTTGAGTGGTAGAGCAGCAGGTTAAGTGCACTTGGAGCAAAGCTCAAGGACCTGAATAAAAATCCTGGTTAGAGCCCCCGGCTCCCCACCTGCCAGGGCGTCGCTTCACAAGTGGTGAAGCAGGTCTGCAAGTGTCTCTCTTTCTTTCTCCCTCTCTGTCTTCCCCTCCATTCTCCATTTCTCTTTGTTCTATCCAACAA
Source organism: Erinaceus europaeus (assembly GCF_950295315.1). Taxonomy (NCBI): domain Eukaryota; kingdom Metazoa; phylum Chordata; class Mammalia; order Eulipotyphla; family Erinaceidae; genus Erinaceus; species Erinaceus europaeus. The sequence goes on along the minus strand of NC_080168.1, from coordinate 3,298,707 downwards.
CAATGGCATCATAACAACAACAATAATAACTACAAAAATAAAACAAGGGCAGCAAAAAGGGAATACATAAATATTAAAAAAAGTCAAACAAAGCTTTTGTATAACTGGAATGTTGAACATTAATGAGATCATGAGAGACTCAGTATCAAACAGCACAGACAGAAGATACGTAATAAATAGCACATCGTTGGTTCTGTTGTTTCCTGCTTGTTTGAAAATTAAGTCAATTTATATATTTTCTATTTCAACAGATTATTTCTTTTTTCTTTTTTGTCTCCAAGGTGATCACTGGGGATCAGTGCCTGCCCCACAAATCCACTGCTTCTGAAGGCTTCCCCCCACTTTTGTTTCCCTTGTTTTTTGTTGTGGTGGTTATTATTATTGTTGTTACTTATGTTGTAGTTGTTAGATAGGACAGAGAGAAATGGAGAGAGGAGGGTTAAGGCAGAGAGGGGGAGAGGAAGATAGACACCTGCAGACCTGCTTCATGGCTTGTGAAGTGACTCCCCGGCAGGTGGGAAGCCAGGGCCTCAAACCGGGAACCTTACACTGGTCTTTGCACTTAACCTGCTGTGCTACCACCCAACTTCCTCAACAAATGATTTCTTACTCTTTACTTTTACTGGTAATTATTCCAGTCACCTAAAGCAATGTATCCAATCAAATAATGTTGAAAAAGCACCTTCTAAGTTATGGAATATTCTATAGAATTTTCTCTCAGTACTTTGAACACTATGGTAGTTGTTTATATAAAACTGAACTGCCTCTCGCCAAAAGAACAAATATTTTGTATAATATTTTCTGAAACATTCTGAACAGCAAGCATGAGTAAGAAAATCCTAAGTAGGGAGGTTGGAGTGCTTTATCAAACACACACTCATGCTTTCCTGGGATGCATAACCACAGCTGGAATTATACAATAATTTATTTGACATAACCTCAAGATCTGTTTCAGTTATATTTTGTCCTAAGATCATATTAAATCTGACCGGAATAGCTTATTTGCTTCTCAAGTCTCTCTCTCTGCTTCTTGTCAGTGTAGAGACTAATGGTTTTATTTAATTCAACTGTTCCCAAATGAGAACTTCTTCAAGTTAAAAAATGAGTATGTCCTTTTTATGTATAGTTTACAATAAATACATGATATAAACTTTTGACTAGCACTTATAATTCTTTCGAGGCATGTGCAAAAGAGATTGTCAAATTGAAATTTAACCCTATTTTTCTCTTTCATTAACCAGTATGCTTTGGAATTACTTGCAGTGTCATCACTAGATGATCAAATCATTATTTTCTGTATCAATGAGCTGAGAAGTACTTTCATGCCATCCTCATTTAACAACTCAATATTTCTCTTCAAAGTAAATGAAGACGTTGATTCCAAAGGTTATCCCCCTGCTCCATAACCCTCTAGCCTTCTCCCCATTTAGTATTCCTAGACTGATTCCCAAAAAATGTATTTGTCTGTCTCAATCCAAATGCAGCATTTCTACTTGATCTAGGCTGTCTAGCCTCATGAATATAGCTTATAAGAACTAGAGGTGTCTTGTTTCCACTAAACTAAAATAACCACTGTTTGGATCTTGTATAATGTAAAAGCATCATATTCATTGTGCATAGGTCTCTCTCTCTCTCTGTCTCTCTCCCCCTCTCCCTCTCACTCTCGCTCGCTCAACAGAATAAAAAATGTGCAAACCTTTGAATTATACACACACTTATTTTTAATAACTAGATAATAGATATGAGAGAGATATAAAGTCACTGCATGGCATAGCAGAAGTATAGGTAATTCCTGAAATGTAGCAGTATTGTCTTATGGACAAGGGCATCAGTAACTCTCTATGTTACCATTTTTTTAAAATAAAGTAATATGTATATGAATTATCAAAATCTGTGAATTTGATAAATCATTAATTGATGAACCTACAAAAGAAAAAATCCTATCATTTTTAAATTTTTAATCTTTATTTATTGGATAAAGTCAGCCAGAAACTGAGAGGGAAGGGGGAGATAGGGAGGGAGAGAGAGACCCCTGCAGCCCTGCTTCACCACTCAGAAAGCTTTCCCCCTGCAGGTTGGGACTGGAGGCTTGAATCTGGGTCCTTGTTAATGGTAACATGTTCACTCAACCAGGTGCACCACCACCTGACCTGGAGAAAATCCTATCTGATAACCGCCCCCCCTTTTTCCCTTCCTCCAATGCCTTCTTCCCTTCTTCTCCTCCTCCAGGAAGTTATTCCAGTCTGAGTTTTGTGGTTATTATTACTTTATTGTTTCAAGCTTGTATAAATCTTTACATAGATGTAATAGCATTGATGACTTCATAGGCTTGCTAATATCAATGAATTACTGAGTAAATGAAGGCACCTAGAATTCTTGGCCAAAAAATCAATAAGCATAACCATTGTGATAGCAGTGATGTTAGTGATTAATAAACAATATTATAACACCTACTGTTAATTAATTTACATTCAACATTTTGCCCAGGGAAATGTATAAGATGTTGTGTCTTTTCAGTCAATAATAAAGTGGAAGACTTAATCTTTCTTCTTTTCTTGTCCTTTTCCTTTTCTTTTTCTTTTTTTGCCTCCAGGGTTATTGCCTGGACTCAGTGTCAGCACTACGAATCCACTGCTCCTGGCAATCTTTTTCTGTTTTTTTTTTTTTTATTACTTTGGTTCCTCCCCACCTTTTGTTGCCCTTGTTGTTTATCTTTATTGTGGTTATTATTATTCTTGTCATTGCTCTCATTGTTGATGGATAGGATAGAGAGAAATGGAAAGAGGAGGGGAAGACAGAAGACAGAACACAGAGGGGGGAGAGATAGATAGATACCTGCAGACCTTCCTCACCACCTGTGAAGCAACTTCCCTGCAGGTAGGGAGCTGGGGCTTGAACCGAGATCCTTACACTGGTCCTTGCACTTCGCACCACGTGTGCTTACTGCTCGACTCCCACTTTTTTTCTTTTTTTTTTTTTGGATAGGACAGAGAGAAATTGAGAGAGGCGGTGAAGATGGATAGATAGATAAATAGATGGATAGATAGATGATAGGTAGATAGGTAGATAGACAGACAGACAGATAGGTAGATAGAGACACCTGCAGACCTGCTTCACCACTTAGGAAGCATCCTCGCTACTGGTGGGGTTAATCTAGCTTTTCTTTTATTATTTCTACCAGGGTTATTAATGGAGCTCAGTGCCAGCATTAATAAACCCTGGTTCTTGGAAGCCTTTCTTTTTTTCTTTCTGCATTTTTTGTATGAAAGGATAAAGAGAAATTGAGAGAGAAGAGGACATAGAAAGAGAGAGAAAGACACCTGCAGACCCCTTCATCACTTCAAGTGTTCTGCTTCAGGTGGGCTCCCACCAGGGTCTTTGCGCATGGCGGTATGTGTCCACCACCACCCCACCCCTAAGACTTCATCTTTTTTTTTTTTCATTTATGACCTTTTGATGCACTAAAATAAATGTTTCCATAAGTAGGCACATGTTCCTGGTGAAGAACCCCCAGAATCTATAGGGATATATATATATATTATTTTTTTCTTGTATCTTAATTGATAGAAAGAAAAAAAAACTAACTCCTTCAGAAACCTATGGTTCATTTGAAACAAGTTTAAAACATTTCCGGTGCTCTTGATCTGAACTTTCTACAGAATATATTAGTGTTTTGTGGCTGAATTTTTTTTGCAATATTTGTGCTTACTTGGAAAATAGTCATTTTTAAGATGAGGTTAAGTTTCACAAACTAGAAATTAAACAGACACAATCAAACTAATGAAACTGAACAATTTATGTATTAGCTTGACAAAGCTAAAGAAAACCATTCCAAGAGGTTCTGAAATGTGAAACTATTTAGGTGAGGACACAATTTCAACAGAAATTCTTTTGGTTGGAAAAATTCCAGTTTTTAGGCATGACTCAGAAACCAATGACAGAAGAAACATTAAGATGTCATTTGTGATCAATTTCATTGCCTCCTGGTAAAAAAAAAACACACACATCAACACACCTTACAAGATACTTATTTACTAATATATATTTTTAATTTTGTTGTTCTTTTTTTAAAATCTCAGTGTTACATTCAGAAAATGCAATGTGTTTCAAGTGTCCAGTTTCATGAAATTTCAGGTGAATAATTTAAGTAAACTCCCATGTGAATTAAGAAACAAGTATTTATTTTTGAAAAATTTCAGTTTATTAATGTCAGTCTAGTAATTGATATAGAAGTAACTTATATAGCATCAGTACAGATTCAAAATAATCAGAATTTTATGACAATTCAACTGACAATTGCATATTAAGTCAACACATATAATGAAGAACTTTAACGTCTCATGATAACAAATTATCATTGGTTGTTTACAATTCCAATAGGGATTGGAAGTTTCATTTTTTTTTAGTTTATTTCTATGTCTTTACTTACACATCTTTAATAGTTGAAGTCCTTTTTTTTTTTAATTGCCACCAGAATTATCACCGAGACTTGGTAGATGCACAATAAATTCACTGCTCCTGATGCTTAAAAAAAAAAAAAAGAAGAAACAAGCCTTTTTTAGCAATGAAATGACAGCTTTTTAAAAATGTTCCCATTTGAGTTTCTCTTACTGAGCAAGTGGTTGAAAACCGAGCTGGAGGGGTAGCTCACCGGGTAGAGTGCTGCCTTGTACATTCACAGACCGGGCTTGAGTCTTGACAGTGCAGCATCACATGCTGTAGAATATGTACTGGGGGGAGCTTCCCAGCTGGAATCTCTCCATCTCTCTCTCTGGAATCTCTCCATCTCTCTCTCTCTCTCTCTCTCTGGAATCTCTCCATCTCTCTCTCTCTCTGGAATATCTCCATCTCTCTCTGTCTCTCTTCCCTCTCTCGTCTTTTTCTCTCAAATTCAACTTGTGCTAAGTCCTACCTCTGGAAAAAAAAAAAAAACAGGATGAAAATCAAAACAAGGTTTAGTCTTTACAGGTCAGCTTACACATTTCCACTTGCTCGTCAAATAGGCTCAATTAACTAAAACTAAGGGTGGATAATTTGGGGTGCATCTCTGTACACATAGACCTCTCTTTTGACAAGAAATCTTGCTAGCTCTGAAGAGAATCCTTTGTTGAATGATTGTAACATTTGTACCAGGATGCTCTGTGTATAGAAATATAAATGCAGGTATGGATATGTTGATAAGGAGGCAGATGGTGTGTGCATTGACGTACATACAGCTATTTCAAGATTTTATTGTTTTAAATGAGTACGAAAACCTCAGTTCCATTAACCTCAGTTTCATTTGTCATACTTTTAATGATTATAGCTTTGATCATCAGACCAGAGACATGAAATGTTTCGTTCAATTATAAAATTATTTTATAATGTATTTATCTTTTGAGTTTTAATATGTTTTCACTTGCTTGAAGAGAATTATCAGGAGCAAGTTGGTGGTACACCTGGTTAAGCACACATAAGGCCCTGGGATTGAGACCCCAGGTCTTCACCTGTAAAAGGGACACTTCACAAGTGGTGAGACAGTTCTGAAGGTAGCCATATCTCTCTCTCTCTCTCTCTCTCTCTCTCTCTCTCTCTCTCTCTCTCTTCCCTTCTCTCACAATTTCTCTCTGTCCTATCCAATAAACTGAGGGGAATGGCAACTTGGAGTAGTGGATTTGCAGTGCTGGCACATAGCCTTATAGGAAAAAATCTCACTGTCATATCATTGCAGCTTTCGTTTCATTTCAGAACTGGTATGAGATGGTAAGCTTTTCTCAAGTGAGCTGCAGTTTTCCTAGGTTCTCAGCATGACTCACGGTTTTTCATTGCATCTTGAGGATTTTTATCTGTCATGAAGATGCCTCTCCTTTATAAGTTCTATTGTTTTATCAGATAGTCACACTGTTTGGTTTTGAAATCTGAATGCTTTCTGTGGACTCCATTTTAATTGCTACTTAAGAATATTTCGGGGGCTGGGCGGTAGGTAGCTCAGTGGGTTAAGCACATGTGGCACAAACAGCAAGGACCGGCAGAAAGATCCCGGTTCGAGCCCCCGGTTCGAGCTCCTGGCTCCCCACCTGCAGGGGAGTCGCTTCACAGGCAGTGAAGCAGGTCTTCAGGTGTCTGTCTTTCTCTCCCCCTCTCTATATTCTCCTCTTCTCTCCATTTCTCTCTGTTTTATCCAATAACAACTATATCAATAACAACGATAATAATGACCACAACAATGATAAAACAACCAGGGTAACAAAAAGGAAAAAATAAATGCCTTGAGGAGCAGTGGATTCATGGTGCAGGCACCAAGCACTGGCAATAACCCTGGAGGCAAAAAAAAAAAAAAAGGAGAATATTTCCTGATATTTTTTTAAACATTGATTCTATGTAAACAGTTGGTGTCACTAAGGTCCCAGTGGTTTGTCTTGTTCTCCTCTGAGAAGTTAGAAAGATTTCCTTAGCAGAGTTGTTAAGGCTCCTGAGAAAACAGGAGAATCTCATGCCCATCAGAGGAAGAAAATTCTTAGTGAGGTCAAGGTCACCATGGCAACAGTCTTCCTTGACTATGTCATTAGAATAGAAGAGGGGGGGGGAATAATATTTCTAAAAACAAGTTCTATAGAAATAGTTGTTTTAGCATTCACTTCCTTAGTCTAAATGACCTTTGAGTTATATTCTGACCCAATTAGTTCAACCTTACTTAACATACTTGGAAACAAATGCAGTGGATTCTTGAAGAGCATATCAGATAGTCACCTAGACATTGGGCATATATACTTGCTTGTGCAGAGTATTGGAGGGAATGAGTTGTGTACCTCCATGAATTTTAAAACTGTGCCAAGAGGCATCTAGGAAATACATTGCCATGATAGGGGCTAACTCATGCCCTGCTGTCCACACATAGTTCATAGTTGATTCATGTGACTGAGTTACACTCCTTTGGGTGATATCACATCCTGAAAACCTTGCATTATTCGTGGTTACTGTGAATAAAAGCAAGTATAGTGTGAAAAATCATTGTGAAGCAAGAAATGAGGATGGAAATGTCTCATGTGAGTCCAAGATTTGAAAGGTACATCACTCAACAGACACACTCATTCCACCATAGTATAATTATAGTTGGTTAAGAATAAAGTAAACACATAGTTTCCCTTTGCAGGGGCTCAATAAGTGAAGGCATGTATAACCACTGAATCGCTCAGACCCCACACTTAATAAATCAAATAGTTCTATTTTTCTTGGTCTTGGTGTGATGTAAAGTTGCTATTGAGATATTGAAGTTGTCATGAGAAAGAGATGTGAAGCCTCCTTGAGGAAACCTAATCGGATTGAAATTAGTTAAGAGGTCTTCACTCTTGGAATGCTGTTATGAAAAATGATCCACTCCATCTACAAGGATATCCATCTTATTTTGTTCTCTTTTGTTTTTCATCCAGGAATGTGACACGCTTATATTTTTTTGACAGTATACATCCATTTGCCTCAGTGTACCTTACATTTAAGTAGGACCGTAAGCCAAAATGACAAAACCTTAACACTTTATTTACTTAGTGACATATTTTTTTCCTCTTCTATACAAAATGTAGAAGCTCCCTGTGAAATTAAAAAAAAAAAAAAAAAAGAAGAAGGGAGTCGGGCTGTAGCGCAGCGGGTTAAGCGCACGTGGCGCAAAGCACAAGGACTGGCATAAGGATCCCGGTTCGAACCCCGGCTCCCCACCTGCAGGGGAGTCGCTTCACAGGCAGTGAAGCAGGTCTGCAGGTGTCTATCTTTCTCTCCTCCTCTCTGTCTTCCCCTCCTCTCTCCATTTCTCTCTGTCCTATCCAACAACGATAACTACAACAATAAAACAACAAGGGCAACAAAAGGGAATAAATAAATAAAATAAATATTGAAAAAAAAAAGAAGTTCAAATGCTTGCTTGGGGAGGGGAGTGGTAGTTGAATGGGAGGAGGTCTTGCCATGGTTCATTTCACTAAGGCAGCTTTTTCAGATAGAAAGACAGACAGAAGGAGAGAGAAAGAGAAACCACAGCACCTACTTCATCCCCCAGTGTCATAAGAATAGGGTTCAAGTCTGGATTGCTGGACTGAGAGCATAATAGCACAGGTCCTCTGTTTTGTCAATGGAGTTAACTTTTCAGACACTGTATTCACAATTTAGTGATTTTTCTAACTACACTATTCATTGATGTATATGTCTAACTTTCTATTTGCCTATCTCTCTGTATATCTGACTACATATCTCTGTTTCCAAACAAGGGAATAAAAGCAGAAGATTTAAACAAACTATGCTGTGTATCTGAATGAGTGATTTTTTTCTGAGTGATAGTGAGTTGCTATCTATCTATCTGTCTGTAGGCAAAGATACATGGAGAAAGAAGTATTCATTTGGATGCTGAACTGGAGAATTAATTCTAAATTCATTCTAAGAATTCTAAATGCTTGTAGTAGTAATCTAAGTACTTAAACAATCTCCTAAGCAAATAGCTACACATAAGTTTTCATTTGATTCAATCAAGTAATTAATGAAATCAGTGCATTGCATTTATTTATAACCTTGCTAATCTGTGGATTAGAGTCTATTGCATTATAATGTAGTGATCCCAGGCCGGGTGGTAGCACAGCAAGTTAAGTGGGTTAAGTGCACAGGACATGCATAAGGATCCCAGTTCAAATATATATTCCCTTTTGTTGCCCTTGCTTTTTTTTTAATTGTTGTAGTTATTGTTGATGATGTCTTTACCGTTAGATAGGACAGAGAGAAATGGAGAGAGGAGGGGAAGACAGACAGGGGGAGAGAAAGACAGACACCTGCAGACCTGCTTCACCACCTGTGAAACGACTCCCCTGCAGGTGGGGAGCTGGGGGCTTGAACTGGAATTCTTGCACGGATCCATGTGCGCTTAACCCACTGTGCTACCTCCCAAATCCCTGGACACAACATTTCTAATATTCTAATATCCTCCCCTCTCTCTCTGAGTCTCTGTCTCTGTCTCTCTCTTTCTCCTTTGATAAACCACAGTGCACTAACCCAAATTCAATGTAAACATGATGATGGGGGGGAAAAAAGTTATTCTCTCAAAACCAAAGACATCCACACGTAATTGAACAGTACCTGTCATGCAGCGGTCATCACATTCACCTGACACATAGAATCCAAATCATTTCTGTTTTTCACTTTTCCTGGTCTTGAAAAGAAGAGTACTCTTATTGCTCAGTGTTATTTCTACATATGTCTGGGGCTTTTTTCCTCTGTTCCAGACACAGTTGTTTTTAGTGTCCTTACCCTTTCAGAAACAGCTAATCAACACTTTTTGGCACATCCTCAGAAGCCCAAGACAAGCACCATTATAATTAATTTCTATTGAAATGACTCCAATTTGGGAAAAGATGCTGAATTGTGCTGATTGCCCATAAAACTCGCTCATTTTGATGAAAGCTAGATTATCTCTTGATGCACGATATTAGAGTAACAGAAATATAAACACAAATACACACATATAAATCTCCCTAACCTTGTATTTTGAATCTAACAATTGCTTTTTGTTCTTCTCATTGGTTCAGCTGGTAATTAACACCATTTTATACAATGGATGCCACTTGTATAATTTGAACATTCAACAATATTAATATTCCCTTTCTCAGAAACAAAAATGAACCAAAGAACCTTTAAACAGATGTTTGAGGCATATTTTGTAATCAGAAAGGATATCTGTGCCTACAAACAATGAAATGGTGAAGATTCTTTAAATTTACTCTTCTGTCAGCATCTTACTCTCTGACCACCAACTTAAAAACAGACCATATTGTGGTCCGGGAGGTGGCACAGTGATAGAGCTTTGGACTCTCAAGCATGAGGTCCAGAGTTCGATGCCCGGCAGCACATGTGCCGGAGTGATGTCTGGTTCTTTCTCTTTCCTCCTATCTTTCTCATTAATAAATAAATAAAAATCTTTTAAAAAGACCATACTATGCAGTAATTTCCTAAGAATTTATCCTAATCTAAAACTCTACCAAGTATTCCTTGACCTTAATTTCTTATCTATCAATCATAAATGTATTTGTCATTTATAATAGCTATACATAAAATTGGCTGGTGTCATTCAGAATAGTATTTTACAAGTGAAATAGTCACGTAAGCATATTGTTTACCAGCTATGGAGGTACAGAACTGTGTTGGGGTGGGGGGCAGGGTGGGCAAGAAGTGAAGCACATAGTACTAGCACAAGGATCTGGGCTTGAGCCTCCCACTCTCCACATGCTGGGCGGGTGGGGGGTACTTCACCAACAGTGAAACAGGTCTGCAGGTGTCCCTCTTGTCTCTCCCTCTCTATTTCTCTTTACTCTCTCAATTTCTCTCTGTCCTACCCAATAAAATCGGGGGGAAATGGCTATCAGAAGCAGTGAGTTCATAATGCTGATACCGAGCCCTAGTTATAACCCCGGAGACAAAAAAAAAAAGTATTTAATTATTCAGCACAGGAGAAAATGGGGAAGTATTTAAGACCAACCTATGCATTAGAAAATAATTGAATAAACAATTGCAAAGAAAGGAAGAGATTTGAAGGAAGCACTAGAGAGGACAGTGCAAAAGTTTCTTTTCTTTTTCTTTTTCTGTGAAAGATAATGACTAATTTTAATGTCTTTCTTTTTAGCTCTCTATATTGTCCCAATGTTCAGACTAGCATACAATATGTTCATCAAGTGAAATATATTTCTTACATGTATATCATTATCTCATTTGAACATTTTATGTATTTTTAATTTTTATTTATAAAAAAAGAAACACTGACAAAACCATAGGATAAGAGGGGTATAACTCCACACAATTCCCACCACCAGAACTCCGTATCCCCTTCCCTCCCCTCCCCTCCCCTGATAGCTTTCCTATTCTTTTTTTTTTAATTTTTATTTATAAAAAGGAAACACTGACAAAAAACATAGGAAAAGAATGTTACAATTCCACACAATTCCTGCCACCAGATCTCCATAACCCCTTCCCTCCCCTGATAGCTTTCTTGAATTCTTTATCCCTCTAGGAGCCTGGACCAAGGAACATTATGGGATGCAGAAGGTGGAAGGTCTGGCTTCTGTAATTGCTTCCCCGCTGAACATGGCGTTGACTGGTCGGTCCATACTCCCAGCCTGTCTCTCTCTTTCCCTAGTGGTGTGGGACTCTGGGGAAGTGGAGCTCCAGGACACATTGGTGGGATCCTCTGTCCAGGAAAGTTCAGTTGACATCATGCTAGCATCTGGAACCTGGTGGCTGAAAAGAGAGTTAACATATAAAGCCAAACAAATTGTTGACTAATCATGAACCTAAAGGCTGGAATATTACAGATAAAGATTTGTGGTCTCCATTTTGAAGATAGCTACTAGGCCTATTTTAGCTATATTCCAAAGGGCCCATGACTATACTAGTTTTTTCCTGAGCCTGACCTCTGATATGCAAGTGGTTCCAAGTTGTTATCTGGGGAGATGATGTCATGGCTGGAAAAAGGTCTAGGAAGTTGGATTAGGGGAAGAGAGTAGCTCCCAAATATGGGAAAGTTATATTAATATTGTTGACTGTAAACCCCATTGATTTGACCTGGGGCTCATATTCAGCTTAGGAGCCTATGTGACCTCTGCATCCCTATAGGTCTGAGCTCACATTTTGTGGTCATGAGTAGGAATCTTCCAACCTGCTCCAATTTCAGGACCCATCTTCCTCAGGTGTAACATAGAATCTATTGTCCAGCCTTCCTTAGAAGGATGGAACATTCTCTACCATTGTTGTTCCACATTGAGGGCAAGGTACTCTTTCTTCCTCTCTTCTCTCAATTTCTCTCTGTTTCTATCCAACACAATGCAAAAAAAAAAAAAAAAAAAGGCCTCTAGCAGTAGTGGATTCATAGTGCCAGCATTGAGCTCCAGAAAGAACCCTGAAGGCAAAAGAGAAAAAGAAAGAAAGAAAGAAATTGTAATTTGTTGTAATTTGAAAGTAAGTATATAGATAACTAAGATACACACACACACATACACACAGATATCCTGTGTTCTCATATTTGTACTTAATACACTTACACCTGCAATAGATGAAATTACAGAGTAGAATACAAAATTATTAAATTATTTATTCACTTAATCGGATTTCACTTGACTTTTGACTGTCTTTTTTCCTGAGATAAAATAGAAAAGACCTCTCTAAACATTGCTAGAGCAAGAAAGGTTATAAGTGCATAGTTTGAGAACATTGCTCCCAAAAGCTAAAGACAAATTCAAGGACCAAAATAGCAAAAGACAATTATAAAAAATGTGAAAGAATGGAAATAGTGACTATTAAAGAATGAATCCCCCTGAGATCAAGCCCTGGGTGACCACATATAAGGTGGACATGTCACAAGAAGTGAAACAGTGTTATAGATGTCTCCATCTTTCCTTCTTAATCTTCTACTTCTCTCTCAATTTTTTTCTGTGTCTATACAAAGTAAACTGGTTAAAAAAAAAGGATGGATCACTGTGTGAATGATAAGTTAAAGATGACAGATAACTTTAATATAGCCACTGGAAGCCAAATATATGGGCCAAATGCATCTATGATTACGCTAGATGATATTAATTGCATTTAAGATAAGATAGGAAGTAAAGCTTGTAGGAATTTAATTATTATAAGCACAATCACATTAGCAGTGTAGGTTGAGAATGCAAAACTTCAACAGAGATACTTCATCTTAATGAGAACCATCCACATGTGAGGCCGTTGAAACAAGTGGACAGGATTTATCAGAGAAATTTCACAGAAGTGGCTTTGTGAAGAATCCACAAAATGTGACCTACTAGGAAAATCAGGCTGGAGGTATTTCTCCTTTGCTCATGAGATTTCATTCTTTGTTGGCCTGACAGTTATATTTTAGTGTAGATGCTCAATGTACCAAAATATATAGTCACTGACTTTTGAAAACCTCAGAACCCATGTAGAATTTCTTGCAACTCATTTTCTAGAACTACTAGACTCTTTCTAACGTGTGTTCCAGTAAACCTGACCCCTTTCTGCATTTAGGCTTCTACCTTGAATGACTGAATCTGATTCTATACTCTCCCTGGACTTCAAATCAATCTGTTTATTTCTAAGACTTGTGAGGGTCCATATAATGCTAGGAAAAAAGAGTTCAAGACAGCAGAGAGCTTTGCACTTACCTGACTGGAGAGCATTGAGAAGGGGTTATGCTAGTCTTAAGTGATTTTTCAATCCAATATTCTCTCCAGCTATGTTGTCATTATTTGTTTTCCATCAGACAAGTCTGCCAATGCTTGAAACATAGAAAAAAAAATCCTACATATCTGTCAGAATGGGTTAGATAGTGCTGCAGTAACAAAAGACCCTCAAACTTAAATGACTTATGACAACACAGACATGTTTCCACCAGGGACTTGAGTCACTCTCTGTTTCTCTATAGCGTCACCCAGGGACTTAGTATGGCAGAGCTCCCATATTTATACTGCTCTGACAAATAGGAAGAATAATGACTAACCTGATACTATATCAGCAAGACATCTTTCTGGAAGTAAATCCTTCACTCCTCCCCATATACATCTTGTTATATTGGTCCATATAAGTCACATAATATAAGTGATACCTAATTCCACCAGGAGAAGAGGAACAATAGTAACAGCTCTGGCTATTGCTACCAGTTCTATATCTCCTCCTCTCCTCCTCTTCTTCTTTTTTTTTTTGCAGTTTTTAAAAAATATTTATCTATTTATTTCCTTTTGGTTGCCCTTGTTTTTATTGTTGTTATTGATGTCTTCACTGTTAGATAGGACAGAGAGAAATGGAGAGAGGAGGGGAAGGCAGAGAGGGGGAGAGAAAGACAGACACCTGCAGACCTGCTTCACTGCCTGTGAAATGAATGACTCCCCTGCAGGTGGGGAGCCAGGGGCTCCAACCGGGATCCTCATGTTGGTCCTTGCGCTTTGTGCCATGTGAGCTTAACCCACTGTGCTATGGCCCGACTCCCAGAAAGATGAATTTCTATGAAGACTTTATAAACCAAAGGTGTGCACTCGATAAGCAGAAAGTAAAAAACTACATATGTATATGTATATGTATATGTATATGTATATGTATATGTATATGTATATGTATATGTATATGTATATGTATATATATATATTAGCAATAAAGAATAATAATCATCACCTCATTTGTGCTTGGATGTTTACATCTGTGCTTTCTTCAAAATTTATACACTTGCTAATGTATAGACTGACTGAGAATTTGAATGGGGTTTAAACTCACATATGTGATTTGTTGGTATGGCATTGGTGGATTGGTAGTCTAGAGACTGTGCAAAGAAAGAATCTGAGGCATGATGGCAGGGATCTGTGATTGACTTGAATGGTTTTTCTTCCTTCATTCAAGGATGGTATATCCCATTGCCCTAGTTACTACCTCAGGAAACTGAAAATGTCAGTTGTGGCTAGTATAGTTTTATTTTGATCATCACACTTTATGTAGACAAGAATTTAGTTTGATTTGTACATTTCATTCTCCTATAAATACATGGAATGACTTGTTTTAAAAAAGGATTGGAGTTTGTTTTTTTTTATTAGTAATTTCATAATGATTAACAAGATTGTGGGATGAGAGTGATACATTTCCATACACTTTCCACCACCAGAGTTTCATGTCCCATCATTCCCTCCACTGGAAGCTTCCCTATTCTTTATCCCTCTGGGAGTATGGACCAAAAGTGCTTTATGAGGTGCAGAAGGTGAAAGTTATGGCTTCAGTAATTGCTTCTCTGCTGGATGTGGGCATTGATAGGTGGATCTATAAACCCCAGTCTGTCGGCTCCCTAGTTGGGTAGGGCTCTGGGTGGTTAGGCTCTGGGACACACAGTCTGCCCAGAGAAGTCAGGACGATGTCCTAACAGTGTCTTCAACTCAGTGCTGCTTAGTTGTCCTTTTCTGTATCCTTTTTGTCAATTCACAGATGGCTCATAATGTTCCATTCTGGTTTATTGCAGTCCTCTCTTCTGTAGTTTCTTTCCTGCTGGCCTAGAAATTTTGCTTCCACTTAGATTTGCCAGGATTTGAAGTGTGTTCTGAGCAGGGCCAACCTAGGTGCTGTGTGCATGCAGCCATCTTGACCCTGCTCCCACCCCCCCGCTTTTTTTTTTTTTTTTTTGTCAGAATAAGAGTGATAAGACATATCCGTGATCAACTTGCATTACTCAATGAAGGATATGTAATGGAATAAGTGTTAAAAGTAGGATCACGGTTACGAGCTGCCAGGCTAGCATGGGGGTGCTTCTTACCTAGGCACGTGCTCTCTGGGTTGGAGAGAACTCTCAGCCTGGGCTGCTACTCACTCAGCAATGTGGAAGATAGATGATTCAGGAACTCATGGCAGTGTGGTAATGCAAAAGAGATCCATTGATCAGAGAGCCAGTGCTTTTATAAAATAAAACCGGAAGTAGCAAGTTGGAAACAGAAGTGGCTAGGGAAGGGAGTGGAGCAAGGCAAAAGCACCCTGGGAAGGTAGAAGCTTCTTTAGCAACTGTTGCGAGGGTTTTAAACAGTGGGATTAATGTTACCCTGCAGGCAGGGCGGGTCTCGAGGTAGAAAGAAGATAGATCAAGATGGGATGGGTGGGGATCTTTCAGACAAAATAATGATTATGTAAATAGGACATAGTATCAGCAGTGCAGGATGGAGCAAGGGGTGCTAGCTTAATGCCTGACAAGGAGCAATACTAAGAATGTTTCTGAGAGCAGTTAGGCAGAAACTACCCCTTGTAATTTGGTTTTGGAAAGTCTGCATTTAAGTGATGCACCAAATGAAAAGAACATCATAATGTACAGCAGGGGAAGTCCCAAGGGATGGTCTTTGAGGATAGCTTTGAAGTGTGGCTATTTTGTTTTCCACTCTGTAAGTAATGAGAACACAAAATTTGTGGTAGGAGCAACAAAAATAACTTATAAAACATGTCTTGCAAAATTGCACTGTACAAAGAGACAGAGAAAAGATAATGAATCCTCGACTTTCAAAGACAACCGTAACAAACAAATAAATCAGTGCAAAACCATCATAGAATGTGTTGTATACAGTTGCTATCAGAAAAATGACCTTGGCCCTGGGAGTTGGTTGAGTGCACAGGGCACAGGACTCTAGAACATAAGGGCTTTATGCCAGTGACTAACACAGACATGTTAAAAAAAAAAAAAAAAAGGTAACCAAACTGTGTTTTCAGGCTTTGTGAGAACTACAGTATTTCTGGGTGTGGGGGTGAGGAGTGCTATGACTTTGGTTGTGGGTTTGGTAACTTATACACACATATCTGGATGATAAGCTCTAATTCTGAGATTTTATGTTTTATAAAATAGAAATGTTAAAGCATTACTAAAATAAATGTAGAGATTTACATGTATAAACACCTAGACTAGGAGACTGGGTATTTTCTCTCCTGAAGAATTTTATATTGATACTAACATAAGCCAACCCCAGATTTCTCCATTCTGTAATTCTCTAGAAGACCAAATTCTTTTATCAAATCTTTCAATTATATGAACAACTTTAAAAATGTGTTTAAAGCCCATGCTCTATATTATTATATAAACTTTGCAAAGGCTTACCAGGATGTCTAGTGCACAGTAGATACTCGGATATCTATTGTATAAGAAAAATAAATGAGTGAGCAAGTTAATGTTTTATTAATTAGAAAAGTCCACTCAAATCACACAAGAAATGCTATTACTATTGCCTCTCCTCCTATATTAACAAGTAGTTACCTCTTTCCTTTTTTAAGTTCAGTGTCACTTTATTGAGAAAATGTTGATTTACAGGATTATGGTTGCTACAGAGGGACATTTAACCCATTCTCTAAGACAAATGCCAGTACATCTCAACCTCTACCAGAACTTCATCTGACTCCATCAAAGGGCCTTAGACCTCTAAATTCCCCCTCTTACTCCTCTCCTCCTCTTTCTGAGTCCCCAGATACACTGCAATAGTCCAGCATCCACTGAGGTTTTACTATGTAATTTTCTTTTTTGTTTTTTTAATGTTGAGCAGTTCAAGTCTGTAGGAGAAGAATGGATAATAAGTAGATGATCTCATTACTAGGTGAGATATAAGAAACAAACCATTTTCAATTTTTCCTTAAACTTTCAAATCATATGCTTTATGAGCAAATGTGTGATTTGGGTAAGACTGAGTCAAGATGACTTCTCTGCTCCACGTACCTTGAATTGAATGGAGCAGGGGTGGGAATCTGAGCCAGTCAAGGGAATGAGTTCCAAGTTTTGGTGAGTTGGTATGGGTGTCTCCACTGAACTGGTTGCTTATCTTCACAGCACACTGACTTGGTGCCAAGAGCCAAGTGTCCAAGAGCAAAGCAAGACAAACAAATGGAAAAACCTCAATAAAGCTGATGTAATCATGAATGCCCCAAGGTGTGTCTACGTCTAGGAACTCACATAATGTCATGGCTACCAATAGTCATAAGTCTGTCCATATTTAAGGGGTTGCTGGGGAGAGGCAGTATTGCACCTAGTTAAGTGCACTATCCAATAATAAGTAAATAAATAATAATAAATCAAGGAATCATTGGTACTGATGTATCTTTTTTATCCTCTCTGTAGATGAAAAGTTGACTTAGAACAGAAATGAAAAAACACAAATCAAAACAAACAACTGTCAACTTCATATAGGTCTGAGGAGATATTCCAGTGGGAGCATACCAGACTTAATGTATCTGAGGCCTCAGAGAACCCAGGTTTAACTCCAACAACCCCAGATGCCTCTGAGCAGTGCTCAGATCATGGTTTCTCATGAAAATCAATAAATACCAATATATAAAGAAAAATATTATATGCAATATATATTCACCATATACATGTTTTATATGTAGGTTTCATATTGTGTGATGATTCATTTTTGCCTAGAAAAACAGAAAAATGTCATAACTTTTCCAACAATCCAATATTTATATGTTATATAGGTCATAAGCATAGGTCATGTATAGACTATATGTTTGTGTGTATATATATATATATAATCTATAGTTTATATATGTAAAACATTGATTATATAATCAAGAGTATACAATGACTCAACTAGGAAAATGGAATTATGATTTGACTATGGAGTGGTATGTGGATACGTGTCGAAAGATTATTGAACAGCTAAATCATTATCTTCTATAATGGGGAATTAAATCTTAATTTATTAAGAAATACATATGTATGTATAATGCATTTAATGTATTTGTATGTAGATGTATAAAATAACTGGAAGTACTTGCCTCTGGGAATGGACTACCCATTGATCTATTAAGCAACGGAGAACATCACAAGTCAATAATTGAAGAAGTTATTTGTACAAATTTTCTTACGTTTATTTTCCAAATATTTTTCTTGAGGGAACACTGGTTTACAGTACAGTTGTTGAAACATGGGCACAACTTTTCATCTCTCCATGACAGGAGTCTGCACATAATTCTCACCCCCATCTAAGGTTCTGCTCCACCATTTTCACAAGTTGTGTGTGACTATTTAATTCTCTAGAATAGGGATCCTTCTTTTGGGTTTGGACAACTCACTGTAAATTTCACTAACTGTGATCAATGTTATGCAGGCGACCAGGGTACCAGAGAAGAAAGAGTAGGACCACTAAGTATAGGTCAATGACACAATTTCACGTCTCTTATGGCAGCATCCTGAACCTCTCGAATGTTTCAGGCTGATTGTTCAACTTTCCTATCCACCCAGTGCTGATGGAGCCAAGGAATATACCCCCAAGCTATCTCTATTTATTTCATTCTGTCTCCATGTTCTTGTAGGAGAGATAGCCTTTCCTCTTACAAAAAAAAAAAAAAAGAAAGAAAGAAAGAAAGAAAGAAAAAAAAAAGATAAATGGGAAAGTAGAAGAAAGCATTGCATCCAGCATCCAGAAAATTAATCAAGCTTCTTGAGAAATATGAATGTAAATAAGATATTGACTAAAAACTAAAAGGGATTTAATTAGGTTACTGGGTTTAATAGTTTAATTTGGCAGAAACAGACAACTTGGACAAGGTTCTCTGTGGAAGCACATTTTAAATCACTAATTAAAATTTCAGATGGCAATCTGAGATTAATGAAAGGATCTTCAAAGGCAAGCAAGATGTCCATTTATTTTATTTTTATCAAAGTTTAAAGTAATGTTAAGTTGTTACTTTAAGTTATCTTTCTAAAATAATCTGAGTCTGTATTTAAAATGTTGACCCCGACTCCATATGTTTACACTGGACAGAAAACATAATTTTGTAGGGAAGCATTACAGTTAATTTATTCTTATTGAAGATAATCAGTGTTTTCTTTTTCCTCCAGGGTTATTGCTGAGGCTCAGTGCCTGAGCCATGAATCCACTGCTCCTGGAGGCCATTTTTTCCCCTTTTTTGTTGCCCTATTGTTGTAGCCTTGTTGTGGTTATTATTGTTGTTGTTGATGTCATTCGTTGTTGGATAGGACAGAGTGAAATGGAGAGGGTAGGGGAAGACAGAGAGGAGCAGAGAAAGACAGACACCTGCAGACCTGTTTCACCACCTGTGAAGTGACTCTCCTACAGGTGGGGAGCTGGGGGCTCAAACCAGGATCCTTGTGCTTTGTGCCATGTGCACTTAACCCGCTGCACTACCTCCCAACCCCCAATCGGTGTGTTTTTAATAGAATAGATAAAATTGACTTTTTTCAAAGAGTCAGTCTTGTTACATAGAAAATATAGGTTCTTAAACACAACTCAAGGCAAAGGAAAATGTTTATTTAACCTGATTCACCTAGTACATAAAGCTGTTTGAAGTCAAGACACCCAGTAAAACTGTATTTTGAGTCCCTACTCGGTAATTACATATCAATATATTAGTGCCACATTTCAAGGTCAAAGCTTAGTTTGTGCTTTTGTTTGGGATTGCAAGACATTAATATAAGTCTAGGGCAAGGATTACAAGAATAGATTCCCGAACCTCCAGTATCTGAATTCAAATCTTGATTTGTTCTTTAAGAATCACATGCACAATTTATGTCGTATTCCTCTGCTTCCATGTTCAAGTTTCTAATTCCAGAATGCTAATAATTATACATTCTTTGTGGGGCTATTATTAAGATTAAAGATAATACATGTTAAGCATTTAGTGCATGAAACTATGAATAGTCAATCTATAATAAACATTAGTTTCATAAGTATAAATAATTGATGCAATTAAGATGACAGAATTGCAGTAAATTAAAAATCTGTATATTTTTATTAGGCAATTGGCAATGATAAAAAACATGAGTTTGGCCTGAATATCAAGTTGATTTCAGATTCTAAGTTTTACATTTACCTAGGGCATATAGACCAAGCAAGTTACTTACCTTCTCTGCACTTTCTTTTTTCTTGTTTAAGTAAGGGCCATGACATCTGACTCAAATATTATTGCAGAGTCAATCAAACATGCTCTTTGCAAAGTCTGAGCTGTATATAAAAAAACTTTTTAACTACTGGTGAATCACTATTCTTTCAAATTTAAATAAATAACAAAGGGAAATATGCATGTCTAATGAACTGTCCTGTAAACATTTCTTGAAATGGTGACTTAGTCATTCACAAGGGGGTTGTGTCCATTTATTTCTATTCTCTAAAAAGTTACTTGATGGTACATTGATTTTATAATAGCTTCCCCAAACACAGAGGACCTGAGCATGCCCTGAGACTATCCATTCACTACTCCCCTATTACAGGAAAGACTTCTAGTAATATGGAGAGTCATTACAGATGTCAAAGTTGTTGATAGATGAAACTCCATATATCTGTACAAGTAGTAATACAATGGGAATGGTATCCTTCTTCCAAGACAACGTTGCAAAAGTTCTAAAGGCACCATCTTCACTTCTCCATTGTTCATCATCTCAACCTAGATACTTGACATATCACAAATGTTGAGGATTTCATGAATTAGAATCGATACTTTGTGTTCATGTCATATGTAAAGTGGTGGACGAAGACATTACTTGCACAGGAATAGTTAAGATATTTCTGTGATATAACAGCAAATAAGACAAACATATTACTATAATTACATACTTAAATAAGTCTTCTTTGACTAGGAATAATGATAATAAAAAGAGTATAAAGTAAAGTGTATGTGTGTGTGTGTGTGTGTGTGTATGTATGTATAAATGTGTTTGCACTCACCCGTGACTTAGTGAGTCCCCAAAGTAATCCGAGTCTTGTCTTGTTGTGTTCTCTTTTTTTGCTATTCCTATAAAATCACAAAATTGTTAGACTTGTTGAATTGGGGCTGATGTAGCTCACCTTAGCCAATGTCCGATCACAACTGAAAATTTCTTCTAGGATACCAGCTGTTTTGTTGTAATATATATATGCCACTGACATTAATAGAAAAAATGTTCCCTCTATTGTATCAAAAAGCACTTGTGGTGTTTGATTCCACTACTCCCAGCTCTGCAATCTGGATATGCATAGCTATCATAAGTCTTTCTTCTACAAAACCCTCTCATATTTTGAAAGAAAGCTAGCATCATTTTTTTTATCTTCGTTTTCAACTTCCACAATCATAGCTACCTCAATAATATATGCATCATTGTTCAAAAATTGTAAGTATATATTTTTTTAATTAAGGCAAAATGAAACTTTTATCATGCTTCTGTCATGCAGATTCAGATGATGGACAAAGTATTTGTTTAAGAATATCCCTTACTATAGAAGTATACTGAGTGTGTGTTGCCAGTGGTGGCAGACCTGTTTGAGTGGACATATCACAATGTGCGAGAACTCAGATTTGAACCGCTGGCCCCCACCAGCAGGGGGACCTTTCACAAGTGGTGAAGTCGTGCTGCAAGTGTCTCTTTGTCTCTCTCCCTCTCTGTCAACCCCTTCCTCCTCAACTTCTGGCTGTCTCTATCCAATAAATAAATAAAGATAATAAAAAAAATTAAACAAAGAAAAAAGAAACCACTGTACGCTTACTGAGTTTTCGGAAATACTAGCTCTCTTAGGTCAGAATTCGGAGGATTTTGTTTGCAATCCAACTTCCACACAGCATAGTATCATAGAAAATAAATAGCTGGCTGATTTACATTAAACTGGGGGTAGTTAAAGTATTTTAGTTCATTTCCACTCCTTTCATCAAATTTCCATTAGCGATGTATATTTTGGTAAACAGATATATAAGGTCACAGAGCCATTGTTCATCGTTGTCACCACCACCAATGTTTGTGCCACCCTCAGAACCACATATAGTTCTCACAATATTTTAGAATTAATTTTCCTGCTCCATTTTTTTTTTTTTGTTTTCAATGTCATGTGTTTCTTTTCTTTATCTTTTCTCCTTCTCCTCCCCCTCCTTCTGTTCTCCTTCTTCTTTTTATCTCCAGGATTATCCCTGGGGCTTTGTTCCAGCACTACAAATTCACTGCTCTTGGGAGAACATTTTTCCTGTTTATTTATTTATTTATTTGGACAGGACAGAGAGGAATTGAGAAGGGAGGGCCATATTCATGTTCTCTGTGGAGAGCAGTCTAGAGAACTCTCACAAGGCTAGACATGAACCTTTCATATGACCCAGTAATTCCTCTCCTGGGGATATACCCCAAGGACTCCATAAGATCCAACCAAAAAGATATGTGTACACCTATATTCATAGCAGCACAATTCATAATAGTTAAAACCTGGAAGCAATCCAGGTGCCCAACAACAGATGAGTGGCTGAGAAAGCTGTGGTGTATATACACAATAGAATACTATGCAGCTATTAAGAACAATGAACCCACCTTCTCTGACCCATCTTGGATGGAGCTAGAAGGAATTATGTTAAGTGAGCTAAGTCAGAAAGATACAGATAAGTATGGAATGACCCCTCTCATCAACAGAAGTTGAGAAAGAAGAACAGAAAGGGAAACTCAAAGCAGGATCTGACTAAATTTGTAGTAGGGCACCAAAGTAAAAACCCTGGTTTGAGGGTGAGGGTGGATGTTCAACTTTATGGGGGGGAGGGGGAAGGGGCGATGGGATAGGACACAGTCTTTTCATGGTGGGAATGGTGTTAATGTGCACCCCTATTAATTTGTAGTCATATAAATCACTAAGTAATATGAGGGGGAAAACTGATTGAATATCTAGATCTTTTTAAAGCACAGACTGAGTCTTTGATATGTTGACTCTATTAAAAGCCTAGTCCAGGGAGAACAGAAGGCAACTGGTGGCACAGCTATATACAAATACTGTCAAAGGACGTAAAATATGGTGATGCTGTGTACGATACAGAAAATCCTAACAAAGGGAATTTTCAAAGTTAACCCAATTGCCAAACAATATGATTATAGCAATCACTATTGTCTTCTTAAACCCTAAGACAGCAGGAACCTTCTGCTTTTCCTCCATAGAGCCTATATTTCCCCCAGTCCTGGAACCTCTGGGGTGGGGCTCACTTTGCTGCATGCTGCTTTCAAGGCATACCAAATGTTATTGCATCCACCCATCCCAACCTAATCAATGCAACGAGTACCACCTCAGCATGCTTCACTTGGGACTGTGTACGGAAATGTCAGGCATGGATTGCCTATCCTTCACCCTCTAAACTGAATATGGGCCCCAGATCACATCAAATTGATGGGGTTTACAGTCACAGGGCTGACCTCAGCATGAATGAGGCCAGGGAAATGTGTGAGGAAAGCACTCTCACTCTGCTCTGAAGGTTGAACTACAAGAGACACTGTCTGTGCTTGAAGGGGTAACACATTCAGCAAATCCTGCAGTGCCTCTGGAACAGTCAAGCTGTCTCCTTTCATAGTTGTGGAGAGAACTGCTGTTCCATTGTCCAATGAACAATCATTCAGACCACACTGCAACCAGGATTTGGACATCCAAGTGTAGACAGTTCATCAATAAGACAACCAGCCTTTAAGGTTGGAGTTTTATAGAAGCAGAGACTTTCAAACCAGGGTGATGATATGCAAAGAAGCTGTGATCTTGATTTTTTTTTTTTTTTAGGTGAGGGAGGTAACTAACATCATCATTTCCCTCTTGTTGTAGGAGGAGCTCATTGAAGTGCCTTGAGTGAGCAAATGTCTTGATGTTTATAGCACCATCAAATGTGTTGTTTTTATAGAAGTGGACAAGGCAGTCAGGGAAGAATAACCTTTGAGAGGTTGACCCAAGCACTGGTTGGCCTCATTGCTTTTCTGGAGTGCTGTTTTTTAATCAATATGCTAGTGAAACCCTACAGTGAGGAGTGAGTATATAAAGGACTTGCAGGAAGTTGTCAAAGAGAGAAAGGTGTCAAATGGAAGAAGATGGAGTGGGAAACACCCCACAAATGCCCTATGGGCAAGTAGCTTGCAATTTTCAAAAACTCACATTCTATACCCTTCGAAATAACTTCCAGCAACACAGATAAACCAAGTACCCAAGTACCTTCTTGTAATCATCCTCATCATTGATACCGCTCAACACGTTGACCTTCAGTACTGAAATGGGCCATTTATTTACAGAGCAAGGCAGCCTTTTCCCCCAAAAGTAATCTCAGATTTCATCCCATCACTTCCTGTTAATTTATATCCACATTAAAATCACCATTAACAAAGGTTGACTTTCAAGTAAACAGAGATATGCCTTAACTATCTTGTGTTGCATTGAGGTGACCTGAAATGTGATTTACAGAAACAAGCTTTGGAATCAGGAGATAGATCAACTGGAGAAATGCATTAGGCTCAGGAATTAATCCCTAGAACCACATGGGAGCAACAGAAAGTTCCATGGTAGTCATTTGGATGGCAGAATAGTACATTGGTATTTCCTCTTGGTTCTCTCGCTATAGGCTTCCCCCATTTTTACCTTTATTTAAGGATAGAGAATAAAAATGGTCAAAGTGGAAGCTTGAGGCATGCAATATACATGGAACTCTTATTGTCCAGAAGTGCAAAAAGAAAAATAAATGAACGTAAGTCCTTTACTTTTTCTTCAATGTAGATGTTGGGAACTCAGGCAGATTTTTTGTTGAATAGTTTTCCTGCTCCAAAAAGATCCAGCTCTTCACATTATAGATTCTGACCAAAAGATGTGAGTAAAACCGTTGTCCACTGAAGGGTAGGAACCTTTCAGAGTACCTTGCCGTGCCTCCTCTCTCTTTCCTCCTCCCTCTAATATCTCTGATTACC
This sequence comes from Erinaceus europaeus, assembly GCF_950295315.1. Classification (NCBI taxonomy): domain Eukaryota; kingdom Metazoa; phylum Chordata; class Mammalia; order Eulipotyphla; family Erinaceidae; genus Erinaceus; species Erinaceus europaeus. Next base: position 3,273,551 of record NC_080168.1, on the reverse strand, counting down.
CAGCCTCCTTGCTCCCTACTCCTTCCTCCTCCACAGCACTGAGAACAGCGCAGAACAGAACCTTGTGCTGACAGCAGAAAGAAGTACTGAGTAAAAAATAAAACTTAGTTATTTGACTTGTCTACTGTGAATGTAGGAATGTTAGTTATTCCATTATAGTAAGAATCCATTCTGAGTTATACATAGACTAAAATGCACATTCTAATGCATGAGCGCCAGGCCACCTTAGGAGCTAGGCCATAACTCAACAGGTAGAGTTGAGTTCCCATGCTGGAGACCATCAGTCTGGGACTCAAGGACAAGAACAGAATTAGGGGAACTCCATGGATGGTGGGCTGTTGCTTTTGTCTCTCTCACTCAATCCCTCCCTTTTCTTTATTAGAAAAAAAAAATGTGACTAGAGGCAGCTTAGCAATATCATAAATGTGTCGGGCCCTGCGTTCATTCCCTGACACTACATCAAAAAGTTACATTAAAAGTGGAAGAAAACAACATGAAAATTGATGAGTATTGTACTCATGGATATCAGTTATAATTGTAGGCATCAGTTAAATTCAGGGTGGTATTTAAATTTAACCCAATCAAAAAAATCCATGTAGGCTCTCATCCAAATAATATATTAATAAAGTAATAACTTTTGAAAGTCAGAAATCAGCCTGAATATTTTGTTATATTTGAAATTCTTTAAAATATCTATCATATAAATGGATACTTAAAAGCTGATAAGGGCCAGGGTGGTAACACATCTGGTTGAGAACATGCATGTGTTACAGTGCCCAAGGACCCAAGTTCAAGCCCATGGTCCTCACTCTCGGGGAAAACTTCACGAGTGGTGAAGCAGGACAGCAGGTGTCTCTCAGCCCCCCCCCCCTTCATCCCCTTCCTCTCAATTTCTGGTTGTCTCTACCCAATAAATAAATAAAGATAATAAAAAAAATTTTTAAGTAAAATAAAAATTGACGGGAACGTTCTAAATAGTTTCTCAATAAAGAATATCAGTAAAGTCCAAAGTAATGTAAAGTTCAGTCTAAGGTCAGTTGTTTTTTTTTAAACACAGTTAAATCTACCACTTTTATTTATGTTATATGTTATGAGCTTCTTTAACTCCTCCTCAGTCTTTAGCAATACGCTTGTAGAAGTTGATTTAAAACATAATTGGGGAGTCGGGCTGTAGCGCAGCGGGTTAAGCACAGGTGGCGCAAAGCACAAGGACCGGCATAAGGATCCCGGTTGGAACCCCGGCTCCCCACCTTCAGGGGAGTCGCTTCACAGGCGATAAAGCAGGTCTGCAGGTGTCTATCTTTCTCTCCCCCTCTCTGTCTTCCCCTCCTCTCTCCGTTTCTCTCTGTCCTATCCAACAACGACGACAACAACAATAATAACTACAACAATAAAACAACAAGGGCAACAAAAGGGAATAAATAAATAAAATTAAATTAAAAAAAAGCATAATTGATTTCTGAAGACAAATGAAAATACTCATTTGGCATCATTATACATTATAGATTTGAAGTCCTGTCTCTCAGGAAATACTTTAAATTTTGAACGTGGACTGTTATGTCTAAGATTTAACACTTCTGTGTGAAAAAGCAAGAGGCTGCTGAGTTTTGGGAAAAAATATCCTCATCAAAGCCTTGGAGAATTGCTTTTCAAACTTGAATCATTATTATTAAATAATAGATATTTTACAGAATTATATCCAGATAGGCTTTATATGTTATTATTTTTCTCATGACAACACTTATTTATTTATTTATTTTGGGGTGATTAGTGGTTTTCAGTCAACAATAAAATACAATAACAAAAATAAAAATCAGTAATTTGTACTTTTATAACATTTCTCAGTTTTCCACTTAACAATTCAACCCCTCTAGGTCTTCTGACAACATGTTCTAGGAACTAAGCCCTCCCCGTAACCCCAGAGCCCTTTACGTTGGTGTTGGTGCGATATACAAAACCAGACCAAGCTCTGCTTTGTGTTTTCTTATTTTTCAACTTCTTTTTTATTTTTTATGGAATATTTCATAGTGATTGATGAGATTCTGGGGCAGTTAGATATCATTTTATACTAGAAATAAACTTCTTTTTCCAAGGGAAATTTTATAGTAGGACACAGGCAACTTTTAGAGATACATGAAGACTCCTATACAGTGAGTCTCCTCTCCCCACAACCATACAGTGGAAAAGAAGTCAACGATATCTAGTTTGTTTTCTTGAAAAGCAGTGAAAACACAGGTTAGATCTATACTTGTTTTTATGTCCTTTATTTCTATATTCTTCTTTCCTACCAGGGTTGTTATTGAGGTTTTATATGTGCAATTGAAGTGTGACATCCCTCTTTCTTATCTCTCTCATACACACACTCTCTCTCTCTCCTCTCTCTCTTCCTCTATTTCTTTCTTGATAGAGACATAAATTGAAGGGAGGAGGAGAGATAAGAGGGAGAGAAAGAGAAACACTTGTACGACCATTCTACCTTGAGTAAAGATTACTCACCCCATGCCATTGAAAACCTAGGATTTGGTAACTCACATGGCAATGTGTATACTCTGCCTAGTGAGTGACCACCTGTCCCCTTTTCATTTTTCTGGATCTTAAAATTGTCTATAGAACTTGTGAAATATGCATTTATATTCCAGCACTGCTATTTAAGTAAGAAATCCTTAAAAGGAAATGCATGCTTGAGACAGTGATCAAAGGTTTTGTTTTCTGGTTGACTATTTTATAAAAATATTTTTTCTTATATAGGAAATACATTTTATTAAGGACTTAGGAAAATATTGTACTAATTCACTACCTCATAAGTGAACAGTATAATTAAAACCATATTCAAATTACTGTATCCTTCAAGTCAAGATGCCCTTAGCTGCCTGGAATCTGTTAGGAGGGGCAGGACTATCAATGCTGATATGCAGGTGATAACTTCTGGACACAAGCTTGTGTTTCAACAGGACTTCAGATATCTCATTTGAACAATGCCTTCAGATATTTCATTTGAACAATGCCATCCCCAACTGAACTGATCCAAAGGTAGATGTTAGACAGTTGAGTGTGTAATGACTCGAAGTCTCTAGTGGAAGAACAAGAAATCATTCCTCAAAGACTCATGCCTGGTCTTTTGACAAGCCTGGGGTGGCTGCTACCTACAGTCTAAGAAGAAGGGCATGTGCTATAGAACTTACCACTGGGAATTCTAAAACAGCTTGCGATAGGAAAACACAGAGCAGTTTGTTTAAAAGGAACAAATAAACTAGGAAGATCCGCTTGGGGTTACGGCACTGATATGGGGTAGTGCAGCAAGAAAGGTCTCCTCTAACTCAATTCTTTGATTTAAACCCTTTCCTACTTAGCACTCCTAAGGGAACCTCAGCAGTTTTAAGGCTGCTGAGATATGGCTATGTGTCAGAACACCCTCATTCACATCTTAGAATCAAGTTGGCTGTGCCCTGGAGCTTTGGAATCCACTGACAACTATCAGTGTTTAACAAGTTACATAACCGGTTGGAGGCCTGGCTCCCCACCTGCAGGGGAGTCGCTTCACAGGTGGTGAAACAGATCTGCAGGTGTCTATCTTTCTCTCCCCCTCTCTGTTTTCACCTCCTCTCTCCATTTCTCTCTGTCCTATATAACAACAACGACATCAACAACAACAACAATAATAACTATAACAATAATGAAAAACAACAAAGGAAACAAAAGGGAGTATATATATATATATATATATATATATATATATATGAAAGATTTAAAAAAGAAGAAGTTACATACCCCTGCCAGCATGCAAGTATACAGGTTTGTGGCAAATATAAGCCAGGAGTAATGAGATATTTGTCCTAGGTGTTTCTTCTTGTTTTATAACTGAGGATTTATTTATTTTTACATGAATTAAATTCAAGAAAATACTACATATGTACTCCACCCAAATGTAGAGCTGACAATGACCCTAGAGATATGCTTCATACCCTGTCCAAAAACTCTAAAATACGACCCCTCTATTTCTCCATCGTGTCTTTCATAACTGACTTCTCTAATTCGGAAACATTCAATTCCTCACCATTCCCTGAATGGAAATGACCCTGGCACACCATTATATGCATCTCAGCCAGGCTTTCTCTATGATCAGAGTAGAATATCGGGTCTTACTTTCTGGAAAACTCGTATTTGTTTCCTAGTTTTTATCTTACTATCTTCTCTCCATGGGTTTTTCTTGCTGGTCATGAGTTGTACTGGCCCAAACTTTTATTATCTTCCTATATAAGCTAATTACATTATTTATGAAAATGTACTGTGGGTCTCCATTTACCATAAGCTCAAGTCTCCCTTCTTCATTTTTCACTGTGACCCCAATATCATCTCTAGCATTTAGAGTCTTTGGTTCTATTGCAGAAGATCAAAAGTAGTAGGCCTATTATGGGAAGATAGATTATATTCATGGGGCAACTGTCTTCTAAATCATTTATCCAATAAACAAAAAAAGAGCAACTAGACTATCTCTTTTACAATATGAAAAATAAGATCTTTATGGAGGTGAAGGTGGGAGTAAAGTTTGGAGGACACAGCATCTTGACGGGAATGTGGTGAGTTACATGTATCCTGTGTGGGTATAAGAATATTCCTGAAATCTATGTAAGTTTGTAAAACAATGCTATGTCCCTAAGATTAAAAAGAAAAAAAAATCAGTGTATCACCAAACATGAAACATTGTATTTGGAAAAACGCTTTTACTTGTATAAACGCTTTTCCACTTGTATAAGAAACGTAGTCCCTAAAAGATGATTATCTGTTGACTGAGCAATCCCATTTTTGACATTACATTCAACCCACAAGTCAGGAGTTGCCTAGGTAGGTGGAATCTGTTGAGTTTTGAGTTAATGTGGCAACTTCCTTATTTTCTGATTTTCAGGTGCTGAAATATGCTGTCTGTCACTCACATGTTTGTTGATGGTAACTTGGACTGGTGAGATAGAAATACCAGCCTGACTGAAACTTTTACGATTACATTCCCATTACCAAACACAGATCTAGATCTAAATCCACTCATTGCTTTCGAGTTATTAGTCATAGGCTGGTATGAGCCATTCGTGCTGTGACCCCCTTTTCAGTTTTATTAGTGGAGCTTTGCTTGAAAGCCCATTTTGTAGTCAATGTGGAAATACTCATTCAAAATAATATAGGTACCACTGTGTTCATAGCTGAACTATTTATAATAGGCAAAATATGGAAGCTACCTCATGCTTGATGACACATGACTGGCAAAATCAGTCAATTCAATAGAACATATTCTGCATTTGGGAGATTAATAATTTTTAATGAGAGATTACTACCAGCAACAAAACCGGTGGGTCTGGTGGCGATTACGCTAAGAGAATTAAGAAGTGAAGGACAGCTGCCAGATGACATTGCTCACCTGTGGAATGTAGATGACTAAAACAAATTAACTTGTAAAAAAGAATAACTGGTAACCAAATATCCCTTAGACTTTGTAAGAACTGTGGTGGTAATGAGTAGGGATGGACTGGGACACAGAACTTCGGTGAAGGTGTAGTGAATTTGACTTAGCCATGTACAGGTGTTAAGTTATAGCCTGGAAATCCTATAATTATGTAAAAATCTGTTAAACTATTTTTAAAAGGGAGAAAAATTAAAATGATTTTAGTAAGCAGTCTGGCCTATGTATCTAATTTAAAAGTGAGACATGAACTTAGTTTTAAAAAAAATAGTTAAAATAGACCTTGCATATTTTATGGCCTTAACATGTGAGAGAACATTTAAATGTGATTCAACATATAGTATATATAACTAGATACTAAGTGTAATAGGTAAGATAATTTATATACTATTAGAAAGCTTTTTTTTTCTGCTATTCTTTGCATACCCACTTTATATACCCACTTTATACATAGCTCTAGCAATATGTTGCAAAATCTTTTAAGTCAATTACAGGAAAACTTCAGGTCAAACTTGTAATTATTACATGATAACTTTTACAAAAGATGTTTAAGTCATAACAAATATAATTAATGAAAATGCTGTGATCAAGAACAACAACAATAAAAAAAATGTCAGAAATAAAGAAAGTCCCCCCCCCCCCCGTTTCACCAACCAAATAACAAAAGTTACAAAACATAATGACCCTTTAATCATATGTAGCATGTGGGAAAATCCTTTTTGTTTAGTTCTTGTGACTTTATAAGGGTGGCATGAATGTTTCTTTTTGTCTGTTCCTTGATTTTTTTATACTGGGGCTTTGAGCTTGTGTAAATTTACCACTATCATGTTCAATTTTTCTTCTCTCATATTACATTTTAAATATTTATTTATTGGCTAGACGCAGAGATTTGGGGAGAGGGTAGAGAGGTCACTGCTTGTGAAGCTTCCCCACTGCAGGTAGGGGACAAGGGCTTGAACCCAGTTCCTTATGCATGCTCTCTACAGGGCGTACCTCCACCCAGCTTCTTCAATGTTGCTATTACAGAGGGAAATACAGCAATAATGGAGCTTGCATCAATGCCATGGCTGCTACCATATGGTGCAAGCGTACAGACTTGGGCTGTGTTTTGTTTTGTTAGTTTTTAATTTACCAGAGAATTGGTCAGCTCTGGTTTATGGTGATACATGGAATCAAACCTGGGGCCTTGTAGCTTCAGGCATGAGAGTCTGTTTGTATAAACATTATGCTGTCTCTCCTGCCCCAAACCTGGGCTCCACACATGTTAAAACATCTGTCCAACTCAGTGAGATATCTTCCTTCTCCAACAGAAATATTTTTAAAGACTTTAGTGTCACTAGCAAAGACCTTCACTTATTTCTACAAGTTGACTTTTGAAGTAGTTCATCAAGAAAGATAACTCTCTATTTCTTAAAATAGATCTTAATAAAACAATATATTTATCTTGTCTGTGACTGTTTCCTGTTGGGAAGTTCAATCCGATGATGACCCCTATTGAATTTTGACTAGTCCAAAACATTAGAATGAACAAGTTGCATTCTAGTTTATTTTTCTCCAAAGTGTAGCTCAGCAAAGACAAGTTCAATGAAGCAATTGATAATGAAGAACTTCTCCTTCCTCTCTCACTTGTAAATGTGATCAGAAACACTAAAAATACTCCAAGGTTTTTTGTTTATAGTAAACGGGTGGGGTGGGGGAATTCCTTCTCTTATGCCAAGATTGAATTTTAACCACCAATTAGAGGACAAGTACCTGGAGCACTCCTCTGGGTCCCTTAATGCTTCTCAACCACTGTTCAGTGCAACCGATTGTAATAATTATTGCCGTAAACACAAATCTGAAAATGAGGGGGCTGCACTAGGGGATCTGTGAGGTCCCTTCCAGCATTAAGAATTCTAGAAGTTGGTGAGCCTGAAATTGCTAATGTGTTTCTGAGTGTACCGAATCTATACCCAGGGACAACGTGCTCATTTGAAATATGGGTCATTTAAAAAATAATTTGACTCAGAAATGTATACTTCAATAAAAAAGAAGTGATGACTCAATACCATGGATATGAGGGAGTTCCTTAGCAACTTCTAAAGGACTAGTTAAGTTTGAAAACAATCCCTCTTTCATTATTAGTATTAGTAGTGGTATTATTACTATTTGGCATTTTACTATGAACTAGAGCTCAGCCCACTTCAGTTTTCTTTTTTCTATTTTCAATATTTTATTGATTGTATTTTAATACATCTGGAATATAGGTGAGAGAAAGACAGAGTGAGAGACCAGAAGCACTGGTCTATGCTGGTGCTGAGAACTGAACTTGGAAACTTGGAACCTGAGGACTGAAAGTGTTTTACATAACCATTATGCTGTCTCCCCTGCCCACCACACATCAGTTTTCTAGGAAATATTATGTACCCTTTAAAGGTGATGGACTCACAGAAAGCCCCTAGATACAAACTAACATTTCCAAAGATGTTTCACTGAGTGTCGTTTCTGGAAATAGTACTAGGTATCCTAAGGTTAGATAAGTGTTTAAACTTTTATACATTCTCCATTCTCCTTTCTCCTTAGACTTCCACAATTCATTGTACACATTTCAGATTCTATGCATTTATTTTAATTATAAAATCAACTTATTGACACATTTTACCATAAAATCTATAATATTCATTGAAAATCCATTAAAATTGTTTGATGCAGATTTTCATAGACCCAAGTTAACTGTCTACAATCTACACTCAATGTGATCTCATAGTCCATATTTATTCATTCATCTATTCTTTCTTTCTTTTTTTTTTTTGCTTACCCATTTTGTTGCCCTTGTTTTTGTCATTATTGCTATTGTTGCCATTGATGTTGCTGTTGTTGGATAGGACAGAGAGAAACTGAGAGAGAAAGGGACACAGAGGAGAAAGAGAAAGACACCTGCAGACATGCTTCACCACCTGTGAGGCAACCCCTCCCTGCAGGTGGGGAGCCGGGGACTTGAACCAGGATCCTTACACCAGTCCTTGCACTTTGCACCACCGCCCAACCCCCTCATCTATTTTTCATCCACCCTTTCAACCATCTATGCATTATTCTGTTCACTCATATTCAGAATTGGACGAGCAGTGGCATATCCATAAAAGAAGAAGGAGAAGGAGGAAGAAAGGGAGAAGAAGGGTGGGGAGAAGAGAAGAAAAGAAGGAAGAAGAAGAAAGGAAGGAAGAGGAAGAAGGAGGAGGAGAAGAGGAAGAGGAAGGAGAAGAAGAAGAAAGGATAAGAATGAGAATGAGAAGACGAAGACAAAGAAGGGGAAGAAAAAGAAGAAAAGCAGCCACTGGAATCCATGAAGTCTAAGTCTATATGTAGGCAGCATGCCCTTATAATAACTCTGGTAGGGAAAATGAAAGAAAGAAAGAAAGAAAGAAAGAAAGAAAGAAAGAAAGAAAGAAAGAAAGAAAGAAGAAAGAAAAGAGAGAGGAAAGGAAATTTGTCATTTATAGAAAAATCTGTTCAAGATCAAAATGGGAAATACAGTGTTAGTGTGCTCATCTAAAATGGGAAGATGATAATTAAAAGCATCTTCAGTTGCAACTTAGGAAAAGTAGTTCTGGTCAGCAAACTGTCAATAAGAAGGACATCCTGGGATTAGACTCAACTCCAGGATTCCTTTTGACATTTCCTATGTAGCTCATGATATCTATGTTAACCCTAAAAAAATGGTTGGTTTCAGCATCGAGTGTTTATCTTTCTCAGTGTCCTCTTTTAACTACTTGTTTGTTTTGTTGAATGCTTAAATATCTGCCTTGTTGACACAGGTTTGAGTTTATGGATTTATGGTAAATGTGCTATTGTTTAAACTCTGAAAACTATAAATGATTGGAAAGGTGGACATCAGAATGCAACAAAAAATAAGTGATATTTTCCTAAGACAGATGATCATTTTAATATAAATCTAGCACATTTTTGGTAATTGTGAGATTGTGGAATTTCCCCCTGCTTCATCAAGGCAAAGATCTATTGCATTCTGCCAGAATTTGTACTTTCCTGGAAATATCCTGAAAAATAAAAGTATAGCATAAAGCAATCTCTTTCCTCAACAAATGAATGTGAAGATAATATTCTACATAGAAGCTGATATATAATGTCCATTTCCTAAAGTAACTGGTGTCCTATAATAGTACTCAACTTCCATTATGTGCAGATAAAGGCTAAGGAATTTGATTTTCTTTTAATCTTTCATTTTCCAATTGAAAATACTTATCCTCCATGATACGTCAGAGTTTGATTATATGCACACAAATCTTACAAGTCACTTAAAATATTTGGGCCTCAAACCTTTTTTTTTTTCTTTTAAGATTCGTTGTATTAATTTATTTATAAGGGACCCAGGATAAGATTAGAGAAAGATCCAGAACACCATTCTGGCACATGCAATGCAAAAGATTGAGCTAAGAAATTAAAGCTCAGAACTCAGATGTTTTATCTGCTCTCTGACCTTCCACGTTACAAGCCCCAGTCTAAACAGATAGCCCCTGCATGTCCATATGTATTTCACTTTATTTTTATTGCCACCAGAGTTATTTCAAGGGCATGGTGCTTGCAAAACAAATCTATCACTCCCAGCAATGATTTATCCCTTTTCTTGTTTGTCCTTTCTTTTGTTTTACGAGACATAAATAAAGTGGGAGACACAGAGAGAGGAGAGAGAGACAGAGATGCTGCAGCACTGTCCACCATTCATGAACTACCCCCTGGAGGTGGGACTAGGGACATGAACCTGCATCCATGTGCACGGTAATGAGTTTTACAGCTATCATCACCAGGCCCTACTTTTTAATAGTTTTTTTTTTCCTCTATTTTTTTCCAGATGCAACTAAAGTGGAGATTTTAGCAACCATACACATTTTGAGACATTATTTTAAAGTTATTCAAATAACAATGCTGAGTAAATTTATTTTAGAATATCAGATTAACTTAACCAATTTATTCAGTTCTGCTTTTTACTTTATAGTAGATATGTACAGGCCCAGAAATGGGGGAACCTGAAAAGCATACATTTATAGCAAGTGATAAAATAAAAATAACCTTATTGAGGAAAGATGATACTCCAGTTCTGTAAAGCTGTATTTCTCAATGTTGGCAATATTGACACTTGACGACAGAGAGTTCTTTGCTAGGGGGGTGGGTGGGAGATGCTCTCCTGTTTATTATATTTTGAAGCATCTTGGCTTCTACTCATAGATGCCAGTAGCAATTCACTCCCTTGTATCGAGCTGTGACAGAATAAGTGTCTCCAGACATTATCAAATATCTCCTGGGTAGAAGAAACTACCCAGGGCTGAGAATCACCAATATAGGTCAACTGTTGGAATCAGAGATTTAAAATATAGGTCAACCATTTGAATCAGCTCCAGGATAAAAGAGGAAGAGTGCAGATCGTTAGTAATTCTACCTGAGGGGTGGGGAAAATACAGACCTTGTTCTTTGAACTCAAGACTCTGCACGGTAGAGCTCAACTGGTATGTTTCACAGAATTCAGGTGTGAAGGTGCATTGTGTAGCTGAAGATGTTGTAAGCACATGCAGTTCAAAGGACATTGAAGGCTAGGGCTGGAAATTTTAGTGGTGGACTTCATAGAGTGTTTACAGATGCTGATATATAATGAAACACACACAAATTATATAATGCCGTCATGCAGTATTCAGGAAATGTGTGTGTGTGTGTGTGTGTGTGTGTGTGTGTGTGTGTGTGTGTGTGTGTCCTCTCTTTCTGAGCCAAGTTAGACACATGGTTGGTTGTTCACGTGGATAGCTATTATTGGAAACAGAGGATCCACCCACAATGTAGCACTCTATCAAAGACAGATAACAGAATGGCTGAGCATAGTCATGAGGTTGGTGCCTACTTTAGATGCCCTCTTGAAAGTTCTCATCCTCTCTGGGCAGGATTTCACCAACCTCTTGACTGATGGTCTTTTGTCAGCTGGCCCTCATCCAACACAGCTGTCAGAATGTTCTTTCTAAATTACAACCCTGCAATTATCTTGGCCCTGCCTAAAATGCTTTGATGTTGTCTGTGAGATAAACTTCAAGCTCCTTAACACGGCCTAGATGCTGACTTCATCTTTTGACACCTTCTTTCACACACACCAGATCTCAAATTCAAATGGACTCTGTTCTTTTTGGTCTCTCTGTTCCTGCTCCTGCAGCCTGGTTCTGTTTCTGTCACTTCCACATATGCATTCACATGTTTTGACCAGAAAAATCCTGACTCTTCTCTTTCTCCTTGTTCTCTTTTTATTTCTCTTTGTCTCTTCTTCATCTTCTCCTTTGCCCGTTCTTTTCCCTCCTCCTCCTCCTCCTTATCCTCCCTTTTTCTCCATACCTTCTCTTTTTCCTTCTCTTTCTTCTCTTCTTTCTCTGTTTCCTTTCCAGATAAGCACTTCCGGTAGTCCTTACATTTTAGATGAGCAATAGTCAGCATGCTTTCTCCTGTCATTCCCAGAGCTCCTTCTTTTCCTACTCCTTTCTCCATCTCTCTTTCTCTTTCTTTTTCTTGTTGATAATGACTCTTCTCCCTCACTCAGTGTCTGTATTCACCAGTCTTCCAACATTGATATTATTATCTTCTCACTCTTTAAGTGCTTTCCTTGCTACTCTTCTTATAAAGGGATTTGGATCTTTGATGTTTTGAGGCTTCTGTGTTTTTACTTCTGGCTGCAGTCCACTGCCTGAGCACCAGATCCCTATAATCAAATGTCTACAAAGCATATCTCCTGGATGTCTCATTCATGTTCCCAATTCAATATGACCTCAGCTTAGTTCATTTTTTTTCCCCCCACAAATTTGGTCTTTTTGTATAATCCCCGTCTCACTAAAGTGCCAACCACAACAATTATAAACAAGATCCTCTCTCCTTGTTTCCATTTTCACTCAGTAATTGGGGGAGTCCAGTTGGTTCTACCTGTACGTCTATTATTTTATGGCCTCCACTAGCTTTTTCTGGTAGCTTCAGTTTGATGACGATATTTCAAGCACGTGCCATGAATGTTTGTCCTTCTAGACATTTTATAACCGAAAGCTCTTCATCCTGTTGACATCACATCATGTCTTTTCTCAAAACCTTTTTTTGTTTGTTTGTTTTTCCTGTCATTATGTATTCTGTACCACGCCAGCTTATTTTATTGTTATTAATTATTATTATTATTATTATTATTATTATTTTTATTTTTATTTATTTTTTTTTTTTGGAGAGAAAGACAAAGAAATGTAGAGACATCATGGCATCAAAACTTCCTCCGGTATACTAGGGGGTGGACTCAGACCTGAATTAGGTACACGGAAAAGCAGGCACCCACCTGGCTGGGCTACTTTTTTGGCCCTGCTTCCTACATTAGATTAGTTGTATAAGTCCCTTTCAGGAACAACAAACAAAGCTTATTAACCTCTAGCATCTACCATTAAATCAAACATTGACTTTGATTTCCAATAAATTGAGTAGAAACTGTGCAATTTCAGTTTTACACACCTAAAGAGTGTTAACAGAGATAGAACACGTAATAGGTATGATAGAATAGAAGAATGACACAGGAGAACAGAAAAAATGGAATTCAATGAACAAAACATTGAGGGTATGTACATTCAAACTTCCTCAAAAGCACAGAGATAGTCATGCTTTTAAGTCCAATGCTCTAACCTTTGCACTATCCCCTGAGCCAAATCAATGGAACGCTTAGAACAGTATATAGTCCATTACATGCATTCGTCTGAATAAACATGGGCTCCTGAGAATACACCTAAAATAGACCTACTAGCTTTTTCCAAAATGGAGACCCCAAATTTCATCTGCTCTATTCTTGCCTTTAACTTCCTGATTATTTAGCAATTTGTTTTGCTTTATATATATATATATTTTAAATAATCTATTTATTTTATTTTTGAGAGAGATGGAGAGAGAGAGAGAGAGAGAGAGAGAGAGAGAGAGAGAGGAGAGAGAGAGAGAAACACCAGAGCACCACTCAACTTTGGCTTATGGTGGTGCAGGGGGGACTGAACCTGAGATTCGGTAGCCTCAGGTGAGAGTATGTTTGCATAACCATCATCCTACACCCCCCCCCTGGACTTTATATCTTAATGTTTTTTCAGCCACCAAGTTCCAGATGCTACTATGATGCCAACCTGGCTTCCCTGGGTAGACTACCTCACAAACATGAGCTTCCCTGGGCAGATGACCTCACAAACATGTCCTGGAGCCCCACCTCTCCAGAGCCCTGCCCCACTAGAGAAACATAAAGACAGGCTGGAGGCTATGGTTCGACCTGCCAACATCCATGTTCAGTGGAGAAGCAGTTACAGAAGCCAGACCTCCCATCTTCTGCATCCCATAATAACCTTGAGTTCATACTCCCAGAGGAATAAAGAACAGGAAAACGTTCAAGGGAGGAGATGGGATACGGAACTCTGGTGGGAGAAGTTTTGTGGAACTGTTCCCCTCTTATCCTATGTTCTTGTCAGTATTTCCATTTACTAAATACATGTGTTTTTTTTTGTTAAGGTCCTTTTGCAGCATTTATCAGTAAGAAACAAAACTCAATTCTCTAAAGAGAGATGGCACATTGTGACTTTACAAACTGATTAAACATATGCTATTTCAATTTTATTCATATGGCATTTCAGAGTTAGTTCTGATAGGACCAAAAGACATAATGAACATAATGTCACCGGAGTTTGAAGAGGAACAGAGGGGACAAGAATTAAATGAGCGAAGTACTGAGGGCATGTACTTTTAAACTGCCTCAAAATTTTGTGAGGACTGAACGTGGTGGATTTTCACTTCTCCATCATTCAACAGATCTACTTAAAAGAATACGGGGCTTATTTATACAACCTAGCCAAACACGACCTCTAAAACTTCATAATTAAGTGGCAAGGTGTCAATTACCACTCTTCCATGTGTTATAGTTCAAATCCTTTAAAAGAAGCAAAACCACAAGATTAAAAAAATAGAGAAGGCTAAATGATAGTTTACCTGGTAGAGTGTCTAAGTTACCATGTGACCCCACCATCATGTGGGAGCACTGTGTACTGTGCAAAGCGTAGAGCCTCAGGAGCGTGGCCATGATGCCTCTCTTTCTTTCTCCATCTCTCTGTCTTCTGTCTCTTTTTGGAAATAAAAAAGTCTGCCTGGATCATTGGCTTTGAATAGGTGTGACGCCCCAGCAGAAATAATAATATGATTATCTGAATTTGAATAAAAACAGACAATGCTTATAAAAATAACTGATATAGATGAGGGGATTTAGAACAAAGAGAGATCTGAGTTCCTAAGCCATACAAGAACAATGCTGTATAAACATTTGCAAGTGCACTTTCTCTTCCAATCTCCACTGTAAAGATACTGAGGGCTTCTTTTATAAAGTAGTATGTCTTGAGGATTACTGACCTACTGTAGTGGCTCAGCACAAAAGGCTTCTTGCCTGAGGAAGGGGAGTTTCAGGTTCAAACCCCAGTCTCAACAGAGAACACAGATACACCCCTTTGGTGAAAATAAAAATAAAAAAAAAACTTGTTGAGGGATCTGTCCGTGGAGCACCAGGATACCAGGATAAAATTATATAGTATTAGAGCCTGTGCAAGACCCTGGTTCGAGCCCCTGGCTCCCCACCTGCAGGGAAGAGCTTCACAAGCTGTGAAGCTGGTCTGCAGGTGTCTGTCTTTCTCTCCCTCTCCTCTCTCAATGAGCGGTAGATTCTTAGTACTGGCCCCAAGTCACAGCAAAAATCCTGGAGTCAGAAGAAAAAAAATAGTATGTCTTGACTACAAGTATGATGTTATCGACAATTAAAGCACAAGGACAATTAAAAAGCCATCCACTTTTTAAGCTGGGTTTTTATGACTTGATAATGCAAGTTTTACCATGTCCCCAGTGACTAACATTTCGTCTCTCAGGATGATTGGCACCACAGGCGTCAACTACTTAGGTGATTCAAATAATTTGGATGCAATTCACTAATTACTTAGCATGCAAACATGACTATCAGGGAGACATACAAAGAATATCTTCAGAGAGGGAGATCATCCATTGACAGAAAGTCTGGGTAAAGATCATGTTAGTACCTCTGACTTGGGCAAGAGCCATGGAGTGTGGGTTCTCTCAACGGCTTCTGTTCTGGTTTGGAGGATGTCCTGTTAGTTTCTCTAAGGACTGGACTGTGTCATTTGTACCAGGCACACATGCCTCCATTGGCAGAATCTGCCTAACAGCACGGTGACCTAGACAGGCACAGTCTCCCCACAGAAGGTGGGGAAAGATGGAGAAACAGAAGGACTAGGGACAAGGTCCAACACTATTTGAGGCCAAATATTGCAAGGCTTTGGCAGAAGAATGTCTGCTTCGCTCTCTTTTTAGAGAACAGGAGAGGCGAGGTCTCCCACCCTTCTGCACCACCATCTGCCTCTA
This sequence comes from Erinaceus europaeus, assembly GCF_950295315.1. Lineage (NCBI taxonomy): Eukaryota > Metazoa > Chordata > Mammalia > Eulipotyphla > Erinaceidae > Erinaceus > Erinaceus europaeus. The sequence continues at coordinate 3,257,665 of NC_080168.1, read as the reverse complement.
TGTTGCTATGGGAGCCATACATGATGGTAGTCTCTGAAAAAAAAAAAAAAACACTACATTTATTTTGACTTCTGATATCTGTTATGCAATGGTATGGGGAAAATATTGCCATAAGTATAAATGTTTGTATATTAGTTTTTTTAAGCCAGCTGGGGAATGGGTTTATAATGGGAATGTCATTAGTATAAATTGCAAAATTAACAGCAGAACAACACAATAAGCCATCCATTAACTGGAAATAGTTGAAATATGTAACTAAGAATAAACAATATACAGAATCAACATCATTTGTGCATTGCTTAATAGAAAGCAACTTACCCTAATATTTCTTTCCCTTCCTTCTTTCCTTTCGTCTCCCTTTCTTTCTTCTTTCTTTCTCCCTCTCTCTCTTTTTCTTGTCTTTATTTCTTTCTCTCCTCCTTTCTATCTTTCTTCTTATCACCACTAAGGGTTATTACTGGGGTTCAGTGCCTGCGTTACAAATCTATTGCTCCTGGGGGCCATTTTTCCCTCCCTCACCTTTCGATGTTAGTTGATAAGACAGAGATAAATTGAAAAGGTAGGGGGAAATAGAGAGGGAGAAAGAAAGACAAGTGCAGACAACTTCACCGGGTATGAAGCTTCCTTCCTGTGGGTGGCAAGTGGGAGCTCAGACCTGGGTCTTTGTATATGGCATATGGGCCCTCCACTTGGTGAGCCACCAGATAGCTCCGTGTTCCCTTTTCTTCAAACTTAAACTGATAAGTGGTTGTTCAATTACCACAGTTTGAAATAAAAGTTTTCAAAGAATTTAGTTTCATGTATTAATAGCTATTGTGTTTTTACTGTATATATTATATCAACTGACTGCAATTGATTTAGCCCGTGGGCCCTTTAAGATGACCATTATATCTGCCATTAGAAAGAAAAACAAACTTGGCTCACATTAGGGCTCCAGAAACCTTATGCCAGAGTGTGAAATAACCAAAATGCTGCCATTGTGAGGTTAGAATGTGTGAGTGCTGACCACTAACCAAATATTTGTAGTGTCCGGTAATCTGTCTGCATTTAATTATAAGACCCCCAGCAACCTCATATTAAAACTGGAAAATCAAGCACCTGAAAAAGATTATATATATATATATTTAATTTAAATATTTTTATATTTATTTACTTATTTTCCCTTTTGTTGCCTTTGTTTTTCATTGTTGTTGTAGTTATTATAGTTGTTGTCATTGCTGATGTCGTCGTTGTTGAATAGGACTGAAAGAAATGGAGAGAGGAGGGGAAGACAGAGAGGGAGAGAGAAAGACAGACACCTGCAGACCTGCTTCACCCCCTGTGAAAAGACTCCCCTCCAGGTGGGGAGCTGGAGGCTTGAACCAGGATCCTCATGCAGGTCCTTGCACTTTGCGCTATGTGCGCTTACCCTCTGTGCTACCGCCAGACTCCCATATCTTTTTTTTTTTTATTTATTCATTTATTTATTCCCTTTTGTTGCCTCGTTGTGGTTATTATTATTACCATTGTTGATGTTGTTCGTTGTTGGATCCGACAGAGAGAAATGGAGAGAGGAGGGGAAGACAGAGAGGGGGAGAGAAAGACAGACTCCTACAGATCTGCTTCAGCACCCGTGAAGCAACTCCCCTGCAAGTGGGGAACCGGGATCCTTACGCTGGTCTTTGCGCTTTGAGCCACGTGCACTTAACCCGCTGTGCTACCGTCTAACTCCCCAGGCTCCCATATCTTTATATCTTTGATGGAGTGTACTAATAACAAGGAATTATTACTTGGCTCTACATTTATCTATTTAAAAATATTCATTTATTATTGGATAAAGACAAAAATTGAGAGGGTAGGTGAGGCTAGAGAGGGTATGAGACAGAGAGTCACCTGCATCCCTGTTTCAACACTCCAGGAGGTCCCCCACGGCAGGTGGGTACCAGGGGCTGGAACCCAGGGCCTTGAGTCTCTAATGTGTGTGCTCCACCAGGTGCATCCTCACCTGGGTCTGGCCCTACAGTTCTCTAAGATGACTTTAAACACATGGTATTCAGTAGTAAATTCAGATTTGTAGAGAAATACTTATAAGTCCTGGTGATAATATATATTTTCCTGTTGTTTCCTCAATAATCACCAGTTTCAGGTTTTCTTTTAAGGAACGTTGAATGAACTGAAAAGCAAAATTAAAAAAAAAAAAAAAAGTTAAATGTGAGTTCAAGTTCCATCCCTTCCACTTAAAATTTCTACACATTGATACCTCTAAGAATTTGTAAATCCCGATCTCAAATGTAAATAATGATATTGTTACCTAACAATATAGTATAACAATTAGTGTGAAATATAAAATTGAAAATATTCAGGGTTCTGGAAGGTGTTGCAATCAGTGGAGCACATATGTCATGCATGAGGCCCTGCTTTCCTCCCTGTCACCACAAAGAGCAGCATGGACAGCACCTACCTGACGGCAGCAAGAGGCAGTGAAAGGATACTGAGTGTCCTTTTAAGCATCCCCGTTTCCTCTGAAGGAAAAATATAGAACTAGGCAAAGAGGTGATTCAGCAGTGTCCTGCATGTGTGAGGTCCAGGGTTCATTTTCTGGCAAATTATAAATAAAAATACTTAGAGCAAGTATTCAACATGAATCCATATTATCTGTCATCTATCAATCTATTATCTAAATTAATATAAATGCTATTTTTGCTAATCTTTTAAAGTATAGCTCAGGTGATGACCAATCAACAGCAAGTAATAATTATCAAAAAAAAAAAGGAATATCTCAATCTACTATACCAGCAAACATAAGTGAATCCCATTAGCAAGCCAATGAATGACTTGCTGGATAATGGCAGAATCGGGTTCCTATCTGGGACATTTTGCATTGGGGCTGTCTGTATTCAAGATCTTTAACTCACAGAGACATTGAGGGAAGCTCAGAAGTTCAAGTCCACCTTCTGCTGAATTCCCTATTTTATTTATTTATTTTATCTTTCCCCTTTTGTTGACCTTGTTGTTTTATTGCTGTAGGTATTGTTGTTGTTACTGATGTCTTTGTTGTTGAATAGGACAGAGAGAAATGGAGAGAGGAGGGGAAGACAAAGAGGGGGAGAGAAAGACAGACACCTGCAGACCTGCTTCACCGCTTGTGAAGAGACTCCCCTGCAGGTGGGGAGCCGGGGGGCTTGAACTGGGATCCTTAACGCTGGTCCTTGTGCTTTGCGCCGCCTGCGCTACCACCCGACTACCTTGAATTCCTTACTATGGAAGTTCTCTGCTATTGTCCCAGCATCAGAGAGCAGAGAAGATCAATATCTAAGAGGGTGAGTAAAGTCACTACAGTGTCTCCTTTTAGCCCCAAGCACTCCATATAAGGAGAAACATAAGTTGATTTTTTGAATGACTTTGTTAAACACTATTCAAAACCTTGGCAGAGACAAGAACAACAGTTTCGACCTGACTTCCCCTCCTGGAGGTCAGAGTCCTTTCCCAGATACTGAGCCACAAATGTGAAATTAAAGGCAGTAAAACAACAGCTGGGATTCCATAACTGACAACGTTTATATTGTACTCGGAGCAATTCACACTTAAAAGAATTTCCTCTCCAATCATCAGGCTTCCTTCAAGTTAACGGAGTCTCTCCCGGTGAAGTGGCTTTCTCTTTCTAAAAATGAACAAAGTTGATCTCATCACCCACCATCTCTATGAACAGCTCTGCCTCAGAAAATCTGAAGCGTTGTGCCCTCTTCTTTACCAAGGGGTAGCAGGTGTGTCTGTGGAGAAGGAATGCCTACTGGAGGAGGGATGCATACCTGATTCTCCCACGCTGTGCGATTTATCTGATTTTATCCAATGATGAAGCCTCCCCCCCCCACCAAGTTCATGAGTAATTGCAGTCCAGAGAGTTCCTAAAGATAGCTATTTTTGTCTTTTCACAAAAGTGTGCCTGTGGACCTTGTGTAGAAGGAAAGCAAGTGACCAGGGATGACTGGCTGCAGGAGGCAACAATGAATAACCTGGTTGTGGTAATCAGAGCAGCAGTTCTAGCAGCCAGGATTCAGCGGGAATCCTTCATTTGTCCACTACCATGCCAAGCCTGTCGCATTAATTGGTAAATCAGCGTTTTTATTTACACCGGTGATTCCATTATACTACTGCAATCCTCATTGGACAGAGAAATAGAGGGTTCTATAAGGGTTAAGTGATTTGCTTTTGGAGTTTGGGCATTAAATGGAAAGTAAAAAAACAAACAAAAAACTAGGATTTAAACCCGAGCCCTTCAACACCAGCCTGAAAGTTCTAAATAACTTCTGGAATATAGATTAATTTATATGTAGAGGTGTGCAGACAGATCTAAGGTCATTATTGTCTGTCACTCTCACTGTGGTTATAATATGCTTTTCTGACACGGGCTGAGGGGGGCAGGCGGGATGGTGGAGTTATAGTTACCTCATTGGGGATACCGGTGGAAATGTGTTGCACTATTGAATGTCATCTGTGAAATGTGTCACATCTGAAAAAATGTTAAGATTGCTGCTTAATGGGAAAAACGGGCGGGTAAGTAGATGCTCACATTGCAGTGTCTCTGGAAAGCGCAGTGAAAGTAGCATGTGCACAAGCCTGTGAGACGGCCAAGACAAGAGCTGCTCACAGAAGAGTTCACTTAAAGGAGATGCTGGACCAGGCCAAGGGGATGGATCAAGCTGTCAACGCCCATGTCCATCGGAGAAGCAATCACAGGAGCCGGCCCTCCCACCTTCTGCACTCCCCCCCAAGAAGAAATTTTGTTCATACTCCCAGAGGGGGAGAAATGTTAGGGGAAGATGACCAGGGGGACTCCAAACTCCAACTCCATCAGGACCCAGAGAGAGAAGAGGAACAACAACAACAACAACAAGGCTATTCAGCAACAATAATAAATGTAGAGGTGACTTGGGAAGGGAGAGAAGACAGGGCCATGGGAATAAGGAGGCAAATGTATACAAATATAGACAGCTGTAGAAATGATGATTAATCCATATCTGTAACCTTGGAAGCACTGCTGTACTCTCCTTTCAATGGAGGAAATGTGGGGGAAAGAACTCTGATGGTGAGAATGATGTGGGATTGTAGTCCTGTTATCTCATACGCTTGTAAATCAGTATGAAATTCCTAATCAATTTAAAATAAGTAAAAAGGATATGTTTGAGTTGCATGCTAGAGGAACAGTTGTCCAGGCAATGAGTGAACAAGCAACAGAAGTACAGGATAGAAATACTGCATGGTGATGGGAGGGAATGAGGAAAGAATGATAACGTATATATAACAGAGTGGCCTTGAGGAAGAATGAAAGGTGAACAGTTGCAGAATGTTTGTGAGATCTGATTTTTTTTTTAATTTCTTTTATTGGGGAATTAATGTTTTACATTCAACAGTAAATACAATAGTTTGTACATACATAACATTTCCTGCCAGGCTAGCGTTGCTGAAGAGAGAAGAGACCAGGAACTGGTGGCTGAGCAGGAACGCAATGCAATGCCTTTATTGATCAGAGACAATGCATATATATTTAACCGGAAGTGGCAATTGGGAAAAGGAAATGGCTAGGAGAGGGGGTGGAGAAAAGAAAAGAGTGTGAACACAGAAAGCTTTCATAGCAACTGTTTCGAAGGTTCTAAGCAATGGGATCAACCAATACCCTGCAGGCAGGGCGGGTTTCAGGCAAAACAATGATTATGTAAATAGACCATAGTATCAACTATGGAGCAGGACGTAATGCCCAAGAATTTCCCAGTTTTTATAAAACAATACAAGCCCCACTAGGTCCTGTGTCATCCTTTTTGTACCTGTATTCCCCCCCACACACACACTCACCCCACAGTCTTTTACTTTGGTGCAATACACCAATTCCAGTTCAGGTTCTACTTGTGTTTGCTCTTCTGATCTTGTTTTTCAACTTCTGCCTGAGAGTGAGATCATCCCATATTCACCCTTCTGTTTCTAACTTATTTCACTTAGACTGATTATTTCAAGCTCCATCCAAGATCAGCTGAAAATGGTGAAGTCACCATTTTTTTATAGCTCAGTAGTATTCCATTGTGTATACATACCACAACTTGCTCAGACACTCATCTGTTTCTGGACACCTGGGCTGCTTCCAGGTTTTGGCTGTTATAAACTGTGTTGCTAAGAACACATACGTACACAGATCTTTTTGGATGGGTGTGTTGGGTTCCTTAGGATATATCCCCAGGAGAGGAATTGCAGGATCATAATGTAGGTCCATTTCTAGCCTTCTGAGAGTTCTCCAGACTGTTCTCTACAGAGGTTGGACCAATTGACATTCCCACCAAGAATGCAGGAAGGTTCCTTTGACCCACAACCTCTCTAGTATTTGCTGCTGCTACCTTTTCTCATGTTTGACATTCTCACAGGAGTGAAGTGGTATCTCATTGTTGTCTTGATTTGCATTTCTCTGACAATCAGAGACTTGGAACATTTTTTCATGTGTTTTGCAGCCTTGTGCATCTCTTCTGTGGTGAATATTCTGTCCGTGTCCTCTCCCCATTTTCAGATGGGGTTGTTATCTTGTTGTTGAGTTTGGCAATATCTTTATATATTTTGGTTATTAGCCTCTTCTCTGATGTCTGACATCTAAAGATCTTCACCCATTCTGTGAGGAGTCTCTTGGTTTGGGTAGTGGTTTCTTTTGATGCGGAGAAACTTTATAATTTGATGTAATCCCATAGGTTTATATTTGCTTTAGTCTTCTTTGTAATTGTATTTGTTCCATTGAAGTATTTAAAATTTATGCAGAATAGAGTTCTGCCAATATTTTCCTCTAAGTATATGATAATTTCTGGTCTAACATTCAAGTCCTTGTGATCCACTTGAAATTGACTTTTGTATTTGGTGAAATGTAGGTCAGTTTCATTCTTCTGCATGTTTCAACCCATTGTTTCCAACACCATTTGTTGAAGAGACTCTGATTTCCCCATTTAATAGTCTGGGCACATTTGTCAAAGATTAGATATCCATAGGTGTGGCAACTTACTTCTGGACTCTCAATTTTATTCCACTGGTCAGTGTGTCTATTAATGTTCCATTACCAAGCAGTTTTAATGACAACGGCCCTATAATACAATTTGAGATCTGGGAGAGTGATGCCTCCAGTTCTATTCTTTCTTCTCAAGATTGTTTTGGCAATTCTAGGTATTTTCTGGTTCCAGATAAACATTTATAAAATGTCTTTAGGATTTTGATGGGGTTAGCATTAAATTTGCAGATGACTCTGGGTAGTATTCATTATGATGATGTTAATTCTTCCAACCCATGAACATGGAATATGTTTCCACTTCTTTGTGTCTTTTTCAGTTTCCTTGAGTAGTGACTCACAATTTTCAGTATACAAGTCTTGCATAGCCTGACATCTTACTGTATTGCCTGATGATTTCCAAAAGCTTCTTGATGAATTCCTTAGGTTTTTCTATGTATACTATCATGTTGTCTGCAACATGGGAGAGTTTGACTTCTTCTCTTCCAATCTGTATCCCTTTAATTCCTTGCTCCTGTCTGATTGCTATGGCAAGAACTTCCAACACTATGTTGAATAGTAATGGTGATAGTAGGGAGCCCTGTCTAGTGCCTAATATGAGGGGAAATGCTTCCAGTTTTTCACTATTAAGTATTATGTTGGCTGTAGGTTTCTTATATATAGACTCCGCTATCTTCAAGAATTTTCCATCTATTCCAATTCTTTGTAGTGTTTTGATCATAAAAAGATGTTGTATTTCCTCAAAGGCATTCTCTACATCTATTGATATGACCATGTGGTTTTTGGTCTTGCTTTTATTGATGTGGTGGATCATATTGATTGATTTACATATATTAAATGAACCTTGCATCCCCAGGATAAACCCCACTTGGTCATGATGAACAATCTTTTTAATATACTGCTGTATCCGGTTGGCTGGAATTTTTTCAATATTTTAGCATCTATGTGCAGCAGAGATATTGGTCTGTAGTTTTCTTTTTTGGTTGTGTCCCTGTCTGCTTTTGGTATCAAAGTGATGTTGGCTTCATAAAAGCTGGAAAGGAGTATTCCAGTATCTTCAATCTTCTGGACAACTTTTAAAAGTAAGATTTTAACTCTTCCATGAAGGTTTTGTAGAATTCATTTGTAAAACCATCTGGCCCAAGATTTCTAGTCTTGGAAAGATTTTTGATAACTGTTTCAATTTCATTAGCTGTGATGGGCCTGTTCATGTTATCTAGTTCCTCTTTACTTAATTTTGGAAGTTTGTAGGTATCTAGTAAATTATCCATTTCTTCCAGGTTCTCTAGCTTGGTGGCATATAGTTGTTCATAGAAGTCTCACATGAGATGCTGAATTTCTGCATTATCTGTTGTGATATCTTCTTTTTCATTTATGATCTGATTCATTTAGGTCTTCTCCCTTTTTTGTTTTGTGAGTCTGGCTAAATGTTTTTCGAGTTTGTTCACTCTTTCAAGAACCAACATTTACTTTCGTTGATATTTTGTATGATTTTCTTATTTTCAATGTCATTTATTTCTGCACTAACTTTAATTATTTCAATCCTTCTGGTTCCTTTAGAGTTCCTTTGTTGTTCTTCTTGTAGGTCTTTAAGATGTGCAATCAGGCTGTTTATTTGTGCTTTTTCTTATTTCCTAATATGTGCTTGTATGACTACGAACTTCCCTCTCAGTACTGCCTTAGCTCTGTACAAAATATTTTGATAACTTGTGTCTTCATTTTAATTGATTTCTGGAAATATTTTGATTTCTTACTTTATTTCCTCTTTGACCCAGTAGTTGTTAAGTAGTGCACAGTTGAGCTTCCACATTTTAGTACTATTGATAATCTTTGGTTGATTGTTAAGTGTTAGTTTAATTCCACTGTGGTCTGAGAAGATGCTTGGGATGATTTCAATGCTCTTGAATTTGCTGATGCTGTCTCTGTGGCCTAACATATGGTCTATCCATGAGAATGACTCATATGGACTTGAATATTATATATATTCCAATTTCCTGGGATGAACGACAATGAAAATGTCCAATAGTTCTAGTTTATCTATCTCATTTATATCCCTAATTTCTTTATTGATTTTCTGCCTGGATGATCTGTCAAGTTGAGAGAGTGGGGTGTTGGAGTCTCCTACTATGACTGTGATGCTGTTAATATAGTTCTGTAGCTCTTTCAGTAGATATTTGATGTATTAAGATGATTTTGCACTGGGTGCAAAGATGTTAATAATTGTTAAGTCCTCTTGGTTGACTGATCCCCTGAGCATTAAGTAGTATCCATCCCTCTCTTTTTAAATTTTATTTATTATAAAGTCTATCATGTCAGATATGAGAATAACTGTTTCTGCCCTTTTTTGTGGAATATTAACTTGTATGATAGTTTTTCATCTTTTTATGGCTAAAAAAAAGGACCAGAAAGTTGGATCAGGGACAATAACTTGGATCAACCTGCATATCAGATTTCAGGCTCAGGTGAAAAAAGAAAAAGAAGAAAAAAAGCTAGTATAGCCACAGGGCCTTTGGAATATAACTAAAATGTGCCTATTAGCTATCAACAAAATGGAGGGCCCCCCAACTCTTAATCTACGCTATTCCAGCATTTAGGTCCATGATTGGTCAAAAAAAATTGTTTGGATTTCTATGTTAACTCTCTTTTTTTTTCAGACACCAGGTTCCAGATGCTAGCATGATGCCAACCAGACTTCCCTGGACAGAAAACCCCACCAGTGTGTCCTGGAGCTCAGCTTCCCCAGAGCCCTTCCCCAGTAGGGAAAGAGAGAGACAGGCTGGGAGTATGGATCGACCTGTCAACACCCATGTTCAGCTGGGAAGCAATTACAGAAGCAAGACCTTCCACCTTCTGCATCCCACAATGACCTTGGGTCCATACTTCCAGAGGAATAAAGAATAGGAAAACTATCAGGGGAGGGGATGGGATACAGATTTCTGGTGGTGAGAAATTTTTGGAGTTGTACCCCCTCTTATCCTATGGTTTAGTCAATGTTTCCTTGTTATGAATTTAAAAAAAAGTTTTCTATCCTTTCACTTTGAATATGTGTTTGTCTTGTTGAGTTAGTTGGCTTTCGTGTAGACAGTATATTGTTGGGTTGTGTTTTCTGATCAATTGTCCTACTCTGTGCCTTTCAATAGGTGGATTCAGGCCATTGACATTTATTGATATCAAAGATGGAAGATATTTTAACGCCATTCTTGTAGATTTTTGGAGTATTCTGATGTATGACATATTTATGGTTGTCTGTCTATAGGAGAAATTTAAGAACTTCTTAGAAGGCAGGCTTGGTGATAGTTCATCTTTCAACTGTTGCTTGTCTAAGAAGGTTTTTATGCCTCCACCTAGTCTGAATGACTGTCTAGCAGGATACTGTAGTCTTGGTTGAAAGCCTTCCTCATTGAACACTGGATAGATATCTTGCCATTCTCTTCTGGCCTGTAGTGTTTGTATGGAGAAGTCTGCTGCTACTAATCTTATGGGTTTTCCTCTGTAGGTGACTCTTTGTTATCCTCTTGCAGCCTTCAGGATCCTTTCTTTATCCTTATTCCTTTCCATTCTAAATATAATGTGTCTTGGTGTCTTTAAGTCTGGGTTAATTCTGTTTGGGACCCTCTGGGCTTCCTTCACCTGTATGTATTTATGTTGTCTAGACTAGAGAAGTTCTCAGCTATTATGTCCTGAAGAATGCTTTCTTCCCCTCCCTCTCTTTCTTCCTCTGGTAAGCCAATAATGTGTATATTATTTCTCTTGAAGTCATCCCATAGGTTTCTGTTGTTGTTTTCAGTATCTCTTAATCTCTTTTTGAGATCTCTTACTGTTTTGTTGTTGTTGTCTCTAATTTGTCCTTGATCTGCTAATTCAATCTTCAGCCTCATTTATTCTATTCTCTCTCCCCTCAACTGTTTTCTGGAGTTCATCTAATTTGTTACTCTGTTCTGATACTCTTTTAGCTTGTTCAGCATTTTGTATTCTTAGGTCAGCTACTTTAGCTCTCTAATAACCTAGAGATAATTAGTGTTTTCTTCCTGGGTCTCATTTATTGCTTCTCCATTTCTGATGACAATTCTTTCAAACTCTTTACTCACTCCTGTGATTATCTCCTTTACTAGTGTTTGAATGTTGACCACACTATTTTGTGCTTCAACCTTTGGAGGGCTTCTTGCTGGACTCTTGTCCGGTTCATTTCTACAATATTTCTTCTTGTTGGATTAACCATTTTATGTAGTATGTTATTAGGTCCCTCTCTCAGTACTTTTCAAATTGCTGATCACTCTTGCCTGGATTGACTTGTGTCTAAGTAAGGTAATTAAAGGGTTCACAGTTGTGGAAACTGACAGTTGTTTCAATATTATTTTAATCCCTGAGTTGGAGCTCAATGGCTTAAAAGCCTCTTTTGTTCTTTTTCTTCCCTGTAAGCTATGGGAGCCTCAGGGCTTTTAAACTGTAAGTAGGCTTTTTAGATTAATCACTCACTCCTGACTAAGAGATAAAGCAGGGCGGGGCAGAGATAATCCAGTGGTTATGAAAAGAGACTCCCACAGCCCCACTGCCAGACCACGGAGGTATAGATCTTCTCCTGAGTTTCTTCATTAGTTCTCTGTCCCCTGGTGTCAGCACAGGGCCTCCCTCCCAGGCTGCTCCAGATTCTGAGGGCAGTAGCAACGGAGACTCACAGTTGCATTTGGTGAGTCTTAGGGGAGTCCTCTCCTCCCTTCAGCTATCTTATTGTTGATGAAACAGACTGGAGGTGGTGTGACTGCCGGACTGTTACCAGTCATTTAATCTCTCCCTAGGCTCCTCTGTCCACGAGCCACACATGTTTGCACTCACAGGTTATTTGGTGGGTTCCTGAAGTCATTCTAGTGCTGTCTTGTTGTAGTCCCAGGTGGTTTCCTTTGGTATTCCTAGTTGACCTGGGAGAAGAGAGGAGAGAAACACAGCTGTTGCTGCTTCCTATCCCCCTTGAGATCTGATTTTAAGCTCTTCAGTGATTGAGAACCAATTTAGTGAAGTGAAGCCAGTAAATCATATGATCTGCATAGCGTATCTTCTGAATTCCTCTAAACAAAATGTGGATGCTGAATAGAAAGAGTAAGAGATAAAGGACAGAAAATATCACAGAGGCAGTGATTCTCATAGACCTGAAGACTCCAACACAGGTAAAAGAGAAAGCAGGACTGAGATACAATGTTATAGGGAGAGAAATGGGAGCAAATGTCTTTGAATGCCATGGTAGAATGTGGACTTGACAGAAATGGACACCCATGTTGGTATGGTGAGTCAAGGAGGAAGGAGAGTCAGAGGTAAACACCAGTTGCCTTTATTTTTTGGAGTGACTGAGTGACCTGTGGGATTTTGTTTGGTTGACAAAGGAACATGAGTGGGAAGAATTGCAGAAAGAGTTTCCTGAAGACCTTAAGCTGCACACATAGAGAATATGAGCAGTAAACAGAAGAGTAACAGACAAGCACAAGAAGCAAGTACAGGAGTCGGGCGGTGGCGCAGTGGGTTAAGCGCATGTGGCGCAAAGCACAGGGACCAGCGTAAGGATCCCAGTTCTAGGCCCCGGCTCCCCACCTGCAGGGGAGTCGCTTCACGGGTGGTGAAGCAGGTCTGAAGGTGTCTATCTTTCTCTCCCCTCTCTCTCTGTCTTCCCCTCCTCTCTCCATTTCTCTCTGTCCTATCCAACAACAACGCAACGTCAACAATGGCAATAATGACAGCAATGAGGCTGCAATAACTAGGGCAACAAAAAGGGGGAAAAATTGCCTCCAGGAGCGGTGGATTCATGGTGCAGGCACCGAGCCCAGCAATAACCCTGGAGAAAAAAAAAAAAAAGAAGCAAGTACAAGTCCACACAATATAGAGACTTGTATTGTCACTACTGTGATTGATGGCTAGATCTTGGAACTGCCAAAGTTCTTAGTGATCTTTTGGGGTGGCAGTAAGGGAGAACTGACAATGAGTTTGGGGTACATAAAATAAAAAGGTTACTTTCAGAACAAGCAAATAGTATGGCAAACTGGAAATAAGTAATTTGAACACTATGAAGAAACCACCAAAGAGTGATTTCAGATAAATTAAGTATAAGAAACTTTCAGGTTGAACACAGTCTGCTGTGTCAAACTCCCCATAGACACCAATTGTTAAAAAGAACAGAAAGAATGCATTGATTTTGGCAGAGTGGGGAGTCTCTAATGAATCCAAAGAAAATGAATTCCCTGGGTCTGTAGTTGTAAGAGAAAGACGGTGGTAATTTGAGCTCTGGATAAAAGAGAAGGACACAAAGACAGTGAATTCCAGTGAATTCCTCAAACTTCTTTCAGTCAGAAAACTTCAATCATTTAAATATATATATATATTAATTTGATTATTAAACAATAGGTAAATTTCTATTAATTATATTACACTAAAATAATTTCATCTTACTAATATATTCCATTGCAGTCAAGTAAATTAATCACAATTCAGTATATAAGCTCAGATATTAAGAATTTTAAGGAAACCTGGGAGACAATATTCAAATCCCTTCTTGAATTCACTTGTTATTTCTCCTTATTTGAAAACATTATCCAATATTGAAGAATCTAAGGAAGTTTTTATGATTCTGACTTGCTTGGAAAATGTCATTGTCTAATCTTACTTGACCATCTCCCCAACACACACACACACACACACACACACACACACACACACACACCTGAAACCATTATATTACAATCTACATAATGTAACAACTCACCCCAAATTTCTGATGACTCCTTCCTATAACATATTTATCTACTGCTTTCTTTTAACTCTTAGTGGAAATATATGCTCTTACATTTATATTTCCAAAAATTTTAGTCCAGTAAGGAAAAGTCATTTATATTGAAATAATATCTCACTTACATAATATGACCTAAACATATACAAAACATGTTTATCTATTCACTGTATAGGAAGAAAATTGTAATACTGGAACTGTTCTGTTGCTTTTATACAACCAACTTACTAGTAACACAGGTCAACATAATTGTGTATATTTGCTTTATTACTATTCTGATAACATCTTAGGAATCCATTAACCTAAGACCTTCTAAGAACAACCAAAAAGTCATTTGAAAAGAATAATCACACTAGGGAACAACAAAGTTACCTTAAAGATAAATAGGATTATCATCTTACGGGAAATATTCAGACATGGTCCTATCGTGACCTCACTGGTTACCATGTTGATTTAAGGTGACTGTTGAAACCAACAGTCAAGATTAGGCAAGAGGGCTCACCTAGGAGGGTGCCTGCTTATTCATGCATATGAGTTAAGTTTGAGCTTGGCCCACACTGCACTAGGGGAACTTCAAAGCTTTGGTATTTGTTCCTTTCCTCCTTCTGTCTCTCTCTATTTAAATAAGCTTGCTCAAAGCCACAGGGTGAGATCCAAAGATACAAGCATAGTGGTACCATCTCAAACTCTCACTGGGACTTTTCATTTATTTATTTATTTGTTTGTTTATTTATGTATTTCCTGGTGTTACTCCTTTTTATTTTATTTTTGAGAGAAATGCAGAGAGAGAGACACAGAGAGAAAAATTAGAGCA